>NC_080737.1:17972023-18232023 GCF_019097595.1 Hemibagrus wyckioides | reverse complement strand
ATCAGATTCGAGAATCCAGCGACGCTGTGCTTTAACACCATAGCAAAAGTTCAGGTGACTCTTTCAGCATTTCCCTCCATCCGAAAGGATTTCATCATAAAAAAAGCATTAAAAATGAATAAATAATAAATGTTTTATTATGTTTAAAGATACTTGAACTCCTGAGATCTACTCGAACGCTGGTACAAATTTTCTGCCATGGGCGCACTGTCCAGCTCCACACACCGACGCTTTCTCCCTGCTGGGACACTGATTTATTTATTGCTCTCTCTCGTTTTTTTTTTTTCCAATACGGACAGTTCTTCTTCTGGAGCATGGCCCGGTTAAGTGTTCCGCTCAAGGAGACAATGGTTAAAAAAAAATAAAAACAGGTGAGATGGTATTAGTGGCTTGGTGGACAGCTTCCTGTTGGCCGAGTGCTCTCCCAAGGCCTTGTCCATAATCACACACCGGCCAGAAGAAAACTCCTCAAGGACTGGAGAGAAGGCCACAGCCAAAGCAGCAGAAATGAGTCTGATTTAATTCCCATCACACACACACACACACACACACACACACACACACACACACACTGGGGTGCAGTAGGGGCACTGTGTGTAATTAGACTGTTGGTCGTAAGCAAAGGCTTATGCAGTCGGCTGATGATAAAAAAAAAAAGCCTCTAGGAAGCACTGAATCATTACGGGACTGGGAATCAGAACGAGAACCAGACGCATAAATTAAACCTGCTGTGTAAATTGGAATAAATTAACACGGCCGGTTCGACCGTTTCAGATCACCGCCTATACGCTGACCAGCACTGCGGTCTCCTAAATCACACCCGGAGCTTCCTTTTACATTTTAGCTGATGACAAACGTGATCATGTGAACAAAAAATTCCAGGAAGTGATTTTGAGCCCAAACAGGAGAAAGCTAAAAAAAAAAATTTAAAATCATGATTACGTCACAAAATACTGTATACGAGTCATCCAATCAGATTACAGTATGCAAATGAATGCTATTCTTTTTTGTTTGTTTTGTTTTTCTTTAAAGATGATATCTCTTTAATATTTAACAATCTGGATTAGTGTTAACTGACCCAAGACTCTTCAATACGCTTAAATTTCATTTTTTTTTGGTAGTAAACTATTTCTAAGTGAAGCAACCTGGAGTTATAGATGAATTTTTCCTTAAATAAAAAGTACATAATTTTATTTATATAATAATAAAATAATATATTATATATATTATTTTTTATGATTTTTTTTTTTATTTTTGTTCCACGGACAATAATAATAGATTTGGTATATATTTGGTTTTGGTAGCCCTCGAACACGGTGAGATTATATTTGAGATATTTTCTGCAGTGTTTTTTTTTAATTATTATTATTATTATAAAAAGTATAAGAAGTCTTACTGAAAGTTCGATACGCTCCAGAAGAAGTTAGTTTAAAGTCAAATGAAAAGTGTAGTAATGCTGAGGCCAGGCTTCTCTCCTGATGGTTAGAGCAATGTGTATGTGTGTGTGTGTGTGTGTGTGTGTGTATTTTCATGCTGCTGTGGTCAGATGTGAAGGGATTAGTGCAGATTTAATGCCACAGCACCAGCTCTAGCATGCAGACCCGAGCTCAGTCCCTCCATCAAGGCCAAAATGAAGCATATTAATGAACTCCTGCACAATTTATTACCAATTAAAACATGTCTGATCGACTTAAATCAAATAAATCATCCCGACTTCACTTGATATCCGTCCATTACTAGTATTTTTCGCACGTTTAGTGCCAAACTTTAAAGTTTGCCATGTAGCTGACCCTATGAACAGGAAAAAATATTTCTTCTTTCAGAAACCCAGCCAGGATTTTCTGTTTAAAAATGAGCAAAATTCATTTACTAACAGCGTTTTATTAAGCAGCCGCTCTCCTCCCACGCCTGCTGACCGGCTGTGAATCTCTACCTCGCACCATTTTGTGCCAATTACTCTGACCTGTTAATCGTTTTTCATGAAAAAATAAAACAAGCAGATTCCACATTATCATCTCCGGCTCCTCGGTCGCATATGCTGCAGCGTGAGTTAGTGATAACACGTTTCCCCTCGTCCAGTCTTCTGCTGGTTTTTTGTATGGTTTAAGAACTTATTCGGTGTCTGAAGGATGTCTGCGGCGACGCTAAATTCAGGTAGAAACGTGACGGCATCAGGAGGCTGAGCGTAATTAGACTGTTGGCTTATAGTGCAGGGTGATTATTTATTTATTTATTTATTTATTTATTTATTTATTTATTTACTTACTATTTTGAAGCCTGGAGGAAGCACTGAATCAATATGAGACTGGAAAACAAAATGAGAATGTGGTGTTTAAAGTTAAAATGAATCATCACACTTTGTATATTACTCTAAAACACTTCAGGGCATGCTGTTATAGGAAAATAATCAACAAGAGCATGATGTGATGAAGTTTCTGCTTGGTTTTGGGGCCTTTGCGAGAGTTTTTTGCGCTTTTTGGAGGGGGGTGGAAAACTGCTTGAGAAATATCAATGCTTCTAAAGCCCAGGATTCTTCTTCTAAACTCCTCCCACATGAGTCCTGACTTTCTGTGCGAGCTGTAGTCATGTTCCATACACGTGGCTGAATGATGTCACAATGTGTGGTGATGATGTCACATGACACGCTTCAGGAAACAAATCATTTTCAAAATTTGATTCCGGGATCACAAAGTCATGAAATCCAGACGAACTCCTGTTACTCCTTTTACACCAGCGATATGTCCACCATTAATACTGTATTTGATTAAAGAAATGAATTTTTTATCCCTTTACAGTACAGGTAATGTTGTGGAACATCCAGGAAATAAGTTCCTCTTATCGCTTATGTAATAGCTGCTATAAACAGTTTCTTCTTTCAACAGCTTCTCTTTCTTTCTTTTTTTGGAAAACCTTTCAGAGCGCTGACACTGGAGACTCCTTCCATTAATCCGTGTTAGGTGTTACTATGGAAACGATAACAGTTAGAGCACCAATGTTAGAGAACGTTTTGTACATAATTATATAATTATTAAATTATTAAATATAATTATATAATTAGAATCCAGATTTTTTTTAACTAAAAAATATAAGCGTTAATTTTTTTTTTTTACAATTATTATCTAACAATACATCTAGATAAATAAAATAATATTATTAATATTATAAAATAAAAGGAGAAGGAGTTAGGACGTGTCTGTGGTCACAGAGGCGCTGCAGTGGCTAAGCTGCATTATTGGAAGAGTACATTTACCACATGTTGCCCATAGGAGGCGCTCTGTTATAGGTTAGACATCACTTTTGGCACTTTTTGCTGGATTTTTGTCTAAATGTAAACCAGGAAATGTGAACATGTCAATTATAATTAGAAAATAATTTAATTTTAATTAAATTTTATAATTAGTGATTCACAGTGATACTACACAATATAAAATCTTTAGACATCATATAGATATTTCTGTTGTGTGCAGCCAAACCGTTATTCAGAGTTCAATTTTTTCCGTAATATTTCATTTTCTTTCACATTAATATGCCGCATAATTATTCAGCCGGCTTCAGATCCAGCGCATGAAGATTTTTCAGTTGAATTTATTATTAATTTACCCAGAAAACAGATAAAAAAAACTTTACATCGTCTATCAGGACTCCCATGTGCAGATTTTTATCTGCTTTATTCCACTCAGTTTGGCAATTAAGCACGGCCGTTTCTGCATGAGCGATGATTACTGGCTGGAAAAAAAAATATTTTTAATTGATTGTGAATTCTCTGGCTGCTAAACTGTGTTGGGTTCCCCTGCTGGGATAACGAACCTTTCTGCCATGCCACCTGTTTCCCTGTTTCATCTCTCTGTTATTTTTTATCTATTAAATCACCTGTTGTTGCATGTTTTTTTCCCCTTTCTACTTCTGTATGTGTCTGGGTTGATAATATCCAAGGTCACAGCTCTTGGCACTCGCTATCAGCTCTCGATACAATAGAAATGAAATCACATTCAATTAGCGTATTCATTCCGCCGAGTGACACACAGACACGCAAATGTAATTTTTATCAAATTTGCACATGCAAAACAGAACAAGTATTGCGCTCAGGCGAGAGGACCTGCAGGCCGCCCGCTAGCCGTCTTCATTCATCAGCGCTGATAACACGCTGCACAATGAGACTCCGGGGGAGAAAAAGCCTGTTTGTTTGGATATTTTTTTTCCGTTGTTATTGTTTCTTTTTTCTGCCAGACAAAACAATCTCTCTCTCTGTCTGGTCCTCGAGCTTTCAGGGTTCATTTGGTTGAATCCATTATACTCCATTAAAGTTGTGAATCCTGATATCATTTCTGTTTAGCGGCATGACAAACGTCTGTAACACTATATTCATTATGGCTACTTTAAAAAAAAACGCTGGTTTATGATTGGATGTCTTTTTATTTCTTCATAGTTAGAGCGTATCGTCTTACCATGGAGTTAGAAATTGTATATGGATATTATAAAATAAACCTGAAAATGAAGTGTGCCATCAATATACTGATTATCTTGGGCTTTTATGAGAGCAGGTATTAAATTTACATGTCTGATAATTATTCACTTTAATAATGAACAAATTAATCCAGAGTAGGAAGAATACGTTACTATGGCTATAAAAATAACAGTAAAGTAAACAAGACTTCGGTAAAGAATTTGATATAAATTTAAATAAACTCTGGAAAGCATTTAATCCAGACGTTCAGTATCTTATGTGCTGTTTCTATTTTTCCGTCATATTTTCCCTGCATTTTAAAACCTTTGATTGTTCTATCACATGCACATCACCACGAGCCACAACAAAGAGTCTTACTACAGTCCTCTAGTGGTCAGTTTAGGATGTGCACTTCGTCTCACGAGCAGCCACCTCACGTCAACGGCACTTTATACGCTCGTTAAATTGCGGTTTTTCTTCCCGTGCTACTAGCTAATGCGTCACACTCGATCTCCGCCGTTGCCCTGGCAACTGATACGAGAATGACGGCTGTTACTTTTAGCGTAATAATCATCCAGGGTGGACGATTAGATCATGCCTGACCCTAACCTGTGACCACTTTACCATCTGGGAACGAACAGACAGACAAGCGGAGGACGAAATCTCAAGGTGGAGGACAGAGATGAGGAAATAGATGATAATAGAGGATTGCGGTTAAAGTGAAAAAAAAAATTCTATTAAGAGAAATGTAAGGGAGTCTGCAAATGAGCGGATGTATTATTAGAACGTGTCCGAGTCATTAGCGTACAGGACTTGGCTCGTGTTCGTATTCTCTTCGAACACATTCAAGGTCTTTTTAATTCTTCTGGTATTTTTCATTTTTAACCCCACGGCGCTTTTAAATTCTGACAAATGAGCAGCATAGCAACAAAAAAAAAGAGAGAGAGAGAAGATGGATAGAGAGACAAACCTCTGTGTTTTCAATCTGATGTATTACATAACCATTAGATGCTCTAGATTTATTCCGTCAAGAGTATCTAGTTATTTTCACTGGGAGCCCAAAAAAAGCCTAAATCCTAATAGTTTAGTGTTTTGAGTGTTTATTCTGATTCTGTACTTTTACTGCATTCAGCTTAGCACTAATGACATACAGATATTAAGCTTTTTTTAACTAGCTACTAACTTAACCTAGCATGTTATCCTTGAAAATTAGCTAGTTGCTAAATTTTTCATGGCACAAAAAAAGGGAAAATGACTGGGGGCTTAATATTCAAATATTCTGCAGAATATTAAGCCCTGAGATTAATCTTCTCAATTTGTGGTCAAGACTTTATTTCTCTTGTGGCCACTGCATAACTGTTCATGGGAAATATTTGAATTAATTCCCAGACCTAATTTTTAAAAAAATCTCTATATATTAATAACCAATATATGACCAAGACTCAAAGACTTTTTATATTTTAACATGGACATGATTAAAACATAGTCAGTTTAGAAAGCCTTAAAGATAATTCTTCAGAGATTAAAAAAATACATTATGGCATCCCACAAGGTTCTCTTTTAGGCACATTATTGTTTTTCCTGTATATCAGGTTAATTGAATATTTAATATGTAGTAAAACATAGTGGTGATTATATATATATATATATATATATATATATATATATATATATATATATATACATTGAGACACTGAGATTAAAAAGAGCCAAGGTAATGCTATGGAATTAGATTTCGCTAACCATATTTTTAGGCGTAGCGTGTAAGACGAGATAAAAATAGCACAGTGTGAATATGGGTATAGTTTCACACTCTCAGTAAAACCACACATAAAGTATATAATGCTTATAATCTGCCTACAAAGAGTCTGACTGGCTACTGAATCGAATACATAACACTTTTGAGAAATCCATGCCGATCTAAAACGCTCGACTTTTCACAAAAGTCAATCAGGATCAACTCCCGGTGTTGGAGTCCTTGGGCTGTAAATCCTAAGACCCGAATCTGAGAACAAACTCCTTGTGGTGCTTGACTAGCACTTAATCAGTGTCTAATCTGTTTATTTTCACATTCCATTGTGCCTTGATAAACTGCGCACTCCAAGTGTTTGCCTGCTAAAGTAAACACTCCATTGTTTGAGCAGAGCATAAATTACGGCACCCGGCACTGCCCTAACAACTATTTAATTCATAATTCAGGCCTTGTTGTGCTTTATGAAGATGATAAAGTGGGTGAGCTCGTTGGCTGGCTGCGCTGTGCTACTCCGGGGTGACATTGCAGCTTTATCACACTGTAGTGGCGACTCTTGCTTGCTCATTACGCATGCACTCTTCAAGCAACAGATATTAAAGCTGCTGAGATTATTGCTCATATTTGGCCTCTCTGTATCCCATGCCAGCTCTTATAAATCTCAGCCTTTAAGGCTCGCGGAGTGGAAAGAAGCTTGCGCTTTCAAGGGCAAAAACAAGAGTGGAGATGGTAGGAAGAGATATAGAGATTCAGGCAGTAAGCTCTCCGGCATAAGGCTACTGCGTAGGCTCATATCGTGCTGAAAGGAAAAGTGTGTAATGGAGCATTGATAGCAAGAGGAAGCTGAAGTTTCTCTGGACATTAAAATAAATGGAGGTCATAAATGTTTCCTCTGGGTCACTAAAGTCCTTTTCAGGCCTCATAGGATAGGACTGGAGTTTTATTTCTCAAATTGTCACCTCATATTCATTTCACTTTCTTAGCTACACACTGGAGCTGTAATAAAGTTTAGCCGACTCAATCTATAAACATGAACAAAACTCCTCCATGAACCTGAATGCTGTAACATTATATGGGACACCATTTAGCACAACAGGAATCACTTTATTTCACACATATTATTCGTTATCGTTTCACTAAGCTCTGCCTCCTGAATTCCTTCAGAGAGCACAATGTTTTTGTAGATAATATCAGGCTATTTAAGTGACTGAACAAAAAGTTTAATCATTTCTGACACACACAAAAAACTGGTGGCTTAACATCCAAAGACTTTTTATATTTTAATGGCCATGATTAAAACAAGATCAGTTTGTAATAGAGTAAAAAAAATACATTATGGCATCCCACAAGGTTTTCTTTTAGGCCGCTTTTAGTTTTTCCTGTACATCCAGTTACATCCATTTAATATGTAATAAAGCATAGTGATGTTTATATATATATATATATATATAAATAATATATATATATATTAATATGAAAAGCACAGAGCCAAAACACTAAGAAGACATGATTATAGAACTGTAAATATCAGTTTTGTGGGTTTTCAGATCACTGCTTTGCAGAATGGAAAACTCTTGTAGCTCCATATAAATATATATATTTTTAAAAACAATGTGAAACAGTTCTCTGCATTTAATAGTCATCATTTTGTCATGTTCCCAGAATCTAAAGTACAGTATACCTAATCATAGATCTTGGCTATTCGGTTTTCTCTCACTGAAACACAGTATATATTTCTCAGTGCCAGAAAGCATCCTGAGGCTCTAATGTTCAAATCCTGCCACAGAGGATCAGAGGATATGGTCTGGCTGTTGGTAGAAAATATTTTTACTAAGCATATTAATTATCTTTCTGGAACAACTCTCAGCCCACTGTTGTATAACTCCAACGTCTAACAGCAGCACAACACAATAACACCGCAATACAACACGCAGTCGCTTTCTGAAGATGTTAGCAAGACTCAACTAGCGTTCTTACATGATGAGGGAACCGCACAGATGAAATGTTGGCCAAAAAGCAAAGCAGAGACAGGAGCTAGACTGTGACAGTTGTTACTGTTGTAAGCGTATTTAATTGGACTTCCAGCCAGGAATCTACTTTCACTGGCGCTTTCACTGGACTCACTAATGAATTTTTGATTCGTCCACCCCTGCTTGTAGCCGTAATTGTTGTGTAACTGTAATATGAGTCAGCTCTCTGAGTGTTTAGTCTAGAAAAGTGTTTGTTTTTAGCTGTTTGTGTGTGAATTAATGACCTAGACAGCATGTGATCTCTGCATATACATTCACACACACACACACTTGGATTTTCTATGCTAATCTGTAGTGCTGTAGGGATGAGCCTATTTGATGCATTTTGTCATTTTTAAACACTTTATTTAGCTCATTCAGCCCCGCTTTTCCTCTCCTCACACACACACACATACACACTTGAATTGAATCATATACACCAAATATGTTACGCAAACCTCGGTGCTATCCAAAACCTGTTTTTAATTCCAACATTATGCGAGACAGCTGTGTTTCTCTGTCCGTCTACATTAACGACACCTCGGCTACTATGTCTTTGGATTTTAAAATACACAAGCGGTGTATTTGTTACGGAAAAAAAAAGACACTCGTCAAGAGGAGAGACCCATCTGCTCTTTGGCAATCCAACACAGGACTGATAATTCGAGTCAAAGGCGCAAGCGAACATTTCATTCTCGGCTTGTCTCCGGCAATATGGCCGACCAACTGGATATGTTCCTGCCAATAGAGAGGTGTCAAAGCGATGAAGGGCCATGTTGTGTCTTTTGCGCCAATCACACTGTGTCTGTCACTGTGTGTGTGTGTGTGGCTGGATGACAGAAGCTGTGAAACTTCATTGCATCTACAAGATTGAGGCCTTTCTCACACTGACAGCTGCTCACCTCCGACAATAAAACAGCAGTCTTAGCTAATCCATTAACACCAAACTATTAACTAGCTGTGAGTCTTTAACCAAGTAATAGCAGAATTATGGGTAGTTTAATTAGTAGAGTAATTAGAGGGAAGTGTTGGCATGTCTAACAGGAAGCAAATGTTGATAATCAAACCCAGAAGAGGAAATGATCAATGATCTAAGAGCCAAGTTCTGAAATCTACAACATAAAAATATCAATAATAAAAATTCCTAAATTTTGCTCTTAATAACTAAAAGCTATGAGATAAATAATTTAGTATTTAGTATCATATTCATACACTAAATATAAATATTAATATAAATAAAGATCTATCCATCTGTTATTGCATTGCATTCTTCTATCCATTCTTCTTCCTGTTCATTCTTCAGTATTATTCTGCCAATTTAACTCTCCATTCATTAAGGCAAGCATCCATGTACCCATCTGAGCCATCTGTCTATCCAGCCATCTATCTGTCCATCCATCTATCATTGATCTTATCTCACCATCTGCCCGTACACCCACCCGCACATCCATACACGCATTTCTCATCCTGTTAATCCAAGGTAATCCATCTTTCCAACAATCCATCGATCCATCCATCCATGCATCCATCTATGCAGTATTTCTGTTCAGGACTGCATTCTTCCACCACCATCCATACATCCATCTATCCATCTATCCATCCATCCATCTTTCGATACATCCATCTATACCTCTATACAGTATTTCTTTTCAGGGTTGCATTCATCCACCCAACAGTCCTTCCATCCTTCCATCCATCCATCCATCCATCCATCCATCAATAAACTCATCCTTCCACCTATATTTCAACCATAAACTTCTCAATCAGCCCTCTGCCCAACAATCATCCACCCATCTATCCATCCACAAAACCTACATTCAACCTTTTTCATCCATATATCTTTTGCCTATCCATCCATCCATCCATCATTAAACACATTCCTCCACCTATATATCAACCATAAATTCCTCCATACATCCATCTGTCCAACAAACTATTCATCCACCAATTCATCCATCCATCTATCCTACCAGTCACCCATAACCCCAACTGAAATTTCCACCCAACAATCTGTACAGCCAGCCATCTATGGATCCAACAGTCCATCCATCAATCCATCCATCCATCCATCCACCCATCCATCCATCCATCCATCCACCTGTCCATCTTTCTATCCATCCATCCATCCATCCACCTATCCATTCGTCATTACTATTCATCCACAGATGCATTCATCTCAATAAATTGATCAACAGATCCATCTATCCATCCACAAAACTATTTAACTTTGTCTACTCATCCATAATTAAACTCATCCACCCATTTATCAGCCATAAATGGATCATTCAATTATATACCTTTGTCATCTAATTAATCATGAGTTCTATCCATTTCTCAAATGTATTACTTCAACCCTTCATCCATCCATCCATCCTGCTCCTGTGCATGCCTCTCCATCACTCCAGTGACACCTTTTCAACATGACTTTCACTAGACCCCTCTGTTTTCTCCACCACTCACTCACTTTCATGAGGGACAGTTTTTCCTCCTGGCTCATGATCCAGACTAATCATAGCCTAATAACAGTGCTGTCACACTCAGAACACTTCGCAGCAAGACCTCATTTCTGTAAAACGACCCAGACATGTACAGGACTGAGATTCCCAGAAGCAAGCTTGCAGGCATGTGTAAGCAAACATCTATTTTTTATTTTTTTATTTTTTTTTTATCATGCTAATACAAGGACGTCATAGCCCTGAGGAGGGACGAGAAAAATCGGAGCTCTTTGGTTTTGTAGGATTCTGTAGGAGGACACTGGGTTCAATATTTCAACACAATGAATACACAAGGGTTTATCATGCTAGGCTTATTTTTTTATTATGTTTATGAATTCTGTCTTGCTAACAATTCTGGAGAACGCACTTATGAAAATCTGAGCTCTAGTTCAGGAAGAGTTTGAAGTCCTGAGCGAATTCTTTGTGCTTTGTAGAATATTTATATTCAACACATGTTTTGCGTCAGGGGGAAAAGAACAGATACCGAGTGGGCAGATGCGAAGGTGGATTATTATGTTCGAGTGTCAACACAAAGCAGGTTAAGAGACAATAAAAATATACTTTGTGTGTATGTGTTGGAAATAGAAATTTCTTATCTGATATATACTCTATCTAATGATCTATAATTACTATTGGCTTTCTAGAACAGCAGCTGTTTTCTGAAGAGACTTAAGTACATAAAATAGTGTTGCATTACTAACATAATAAAATGGTGGGTTTTCTTTCCTTCATCCATGCAGATATCAAATGCTTCTGTTATCATAATACTTACTTTTACACGGTTTCAAAGGTCTTATGTATCAGTATGTATTTAAATATCATAATTTCTTGACGTTAATCGACATTTTAAAGTCCAGGAGTCCATTACACATTCCATCCACACTGTACCATAGCCATATGTTTTGGTTTAAATGGAAGTCTTGAGTCTAATTTCAAGACGTTGATTTGTACTTGTCTCAGATTTAATGGCATATGCAGTCAGATTGTCAGTCTTGGCCGAGAGATTGTCATTTCTTTACTCCTGCTCAACATTAGCCACAAAGTAATTCCTTCATTGGTGCAACTGGACAGCAAGTTAAAGTTGAACAGGATTTGATTCTTGATTCTGTCATCCGGACTCGATCTTGACTTGACCTCAACCAGGGTTCTATTGCATCTTTGAGGAATTTAATACACTGGGAAAAAATGCACCAGGCTGTTTTTGTATGCGATTTAAATTCAGTGTTAATGGACTTTTGATGTAATGATTGGCCACGAATGCTTCAGTATGATTCAGAAAACTGTTTGGTATTATGCTCGTGAAGGATTTTTTCTTTTTGTTTCCACATTATATAGAGTGACTACAATCTTTCAAAGA
Source organism: Hemibagrus wyckioides (assembly GCF_019097595.1). NCBI lineage: Eukaryota > Metazoa > Chordata > Actinopteri > Siluriformes > Bagridae > Hemibagrus > Hemibagrus wyckioides. The sequence continues at coordinate 18,219,968 of NC_080737.1, read as the reverse complement.
TGTTGTAAAGATAAGCAAACTGACATTCACCTTCTGTTTAATGTCAAGTTTAAAATCTGCTGCATTAAGATGTTGATTTACGGCTTGAAAATAAGCCCTCAGTCACAGAGGAGGTGGAGATCATTTCTATTTCTATTTTATTTTAAAATTTTATTTTAATTTTTTCACACTTTTACTAACCTAACGCAAAACTGTATAATTTTCATTGTCTTGAATTAGGGGGGTGAAAACTTTTGCACGCTGGAATACAGCGCTGTTAGTTTATTTTTATGACTCTGTCTGTCTGTCTGTCTGTCTGTCTATCTATCTATCTATCTATCCACACACGTGTATATATAGACACACAGTAAAAGTAAAGAGTAAGAACGTCGACACTCGCTCAGCTGTGAGCTGGAAACCAGTTGGAGATGTTTGGTGTCCAGTGTAGAGAGAGAGCGCCCTCTTCTGAGAGAACGATGAACAAACAACAGCCTTGTGTAATTGTGTGCTTGCATTTATTTATTTATTTACTTATTCCATTCATCCCATTAAAATTATAATTATGATTAATTATTATTAATCTATTTTAAATTCATACATACTGATGGATACGAATCTCGATGTGCATGCTGAAATTCATATCATGGCTAAGTTTTGTGGTATTTACTTATTTTGTATAATTGTGTTTTGCATTATTTAGTGTAATTATTATTATTATTTTTTTTTTTTTTTTAACACATTTTTTGCAGCTTTGATTAGCTTTTTATTAATAATTAATCATTGATTTATGAATCATTTTGAACAAATGAGAGGAAATTGTGTGTGTGTGTGTTAGAGATAGAGATAGGGCAGGATATTAATGCAGATCAGCATCCATGAGCCTTTAATTATACACTAACACTGAGGCAAAGAAGAGACATTATAAGAGAGAGAGAGAGAGAGAGAGAGAGAGAGAGAGAGAGAGAGGAGAAGTGACCAGTTTAATTGGGAGACCCATTAAATTCTTCCACTTGGTGAGTGTGTGAGAGTTTTGGGGAATGAGAGAGAAAGCGAGAGAGAGAGAGAGAGAGAGAGAGAGAGAGACAGAGAGAGAGAGAGAGTCCATTAGGTCAATGTATGATGAAAGAAAAGTAGGAGGTGTGGGAGATGAACAAATAAAATAGAGAGTGATCCTTCCTTGTGTGTGTGTGTGTGTGTGTGTGTGTGTGTGTGTGCGCACACTGTATGGTCAGTAAACATATTACTTTCAAAGGTCTATAGAGCAAGAGCAGCGTGGCAGAGCTGGAGCTGTGTGTACTTTTGCTGTTTGCTGATGTGAAGCTCGGTGTTCGGACCTCGGCTCGTCTGAACTGGAGATTCTTCTGATATATATGGAAGTGTTTTTTTTCCTCAAGTTCTATCCACCGTCAGATTTTTGAGTGTCTGGAATGTTCAGCAGGCTGAGACAAAAGAGGATAATGAAGACTCAGGAGTCCTGAATGGAGCATGGATAGACACAGAAACACAACACACACACACTGTCCACTTCCTGTTACATGACATACAGCTGACAGAATCACAGCCAGAATTGTAAAAAGACTCACACATGAATCAGAGATGGGTTGATTGATTGATTGATTGATTGATTGATTGATCGATTGATTGATTGATTGATTGATAAAAATGAATTTTTCCTTCTTTATTTTTTTTCCAAAGTCAGGCATCCCAGGATTTTCTGAAATGCTGTGAACGGGTCGCGCTCAAAGGGAGGGATGTAAATCCGCAGGCAAGACAAAACTAGACATGATAGTAAACCAGAGATCACACAGGCAACCTGCAGGGGATTGTGGGAGATGAAAACGAGGGACAGCTCAGAAGTAAAGGGGAAAAAATAACAGGAAGCTTTAGAAGTGAGAGAGAGAGAGAGAGAGAGAGAGAGAGAGATGCTGCTACGGGTGTCACAGCTGAAGCCTTGTCATCCATAATCCTGTAGCAGGAGGTGTTTCTGGAAATAAAAATATTTCCCCAGAATGTTCACAGTAGATTGATTTATTTATTTTATATATGTGTGCTGTGCAGTTAAATTCTCAAAAAAAGGTGCTGATTACATGAAGCATAACATCATGACCACCTGTCTAATATAGTGTTGGTCCCCGTTTTGCTGCCAAAACAGCCCTGACCCGTCCTGCACTGTGTATTCTGACACCTTTCTATCAGAACCAGCATTAACTTCTTCTGCAATTTGAGCAACAGTAGCTCGTCTGTTGGATCGGATCACACGGGCCAGCCTTCTCTCCCCATGTGGATCAATGAGCCTTGGGCCGTCCATGACCTCGTCGCCGGTTCGCCACTGTTCCTTCCTTGGACCACTTTTGATAGATACTGACCACTGCAGACCAGGAATACCCCACAAGAGCTCCAGTGGTCTAGCCGTCACAATTTGGCCCTTCGTCTTTGAGGACAAAATGTTCACTTGTTGCCTAATATATCCCACCCTATAACAGGTGCCATGATGAGGAGATCATCAGTCTTATTCACTTCACCTTTCAGTACTTATCCCTGATTGGTGTGTATAGTAATATGTTATCGTTTCCATAGTAACAGCCCGTTCACAGGGATTCAGATGGTGGACGAGCCACGTTATCTCAGACTGGATTCAAAATTCATTCATTGTCTATACCAACTTATTCCTAATTAGGGTCACGGGGGTCTGCTGGAGCCTATCCCAGTGCACATAGGGCGAAAGGCAGGGGTACACCCTGGATAGGTAACCAGTCCATCACAGGGTTTTTGGACTGTAGAAGGAAACCAGAGTACCCGTATGCAGGCACGGGGAGAACATGCAAACTCCACACAGAAAGGCCCCTACCTGTTCGAACCCGGGACCTTCTTGCTGTGAGGCAACAGTGCTAACCACTAAGCCACCGTGCTGCCCTGGATTCAAAATTGACAAAGAAAAATAAATGTAATAACATTTTCTCTGTAACTTTTATGGAAGGAGTCTCCAGTGTGAGAACAGTAGAGCATGTGCTGTGGAAAGAGCAATGCTGACTGGAATGATTTTGATTTGTTATATGAAATGAAGTATGAGATATTTTAAAAGTGAACATATTTCAAATCATTTTAAAGGTTTGCATGCTTAAAATCTGCTGCATGCACTTAACTTTAAACCCTCGGAGGCTATGCATTTTCTTTTTTAGTCTTTAAGACAAATAATCCTCAAATAAATGTTTTTTTTATTGAATGTAATTTAATTTTTATTTTATTTTGCTTTTTATTTTATTTTTTATTTAATTTATTTTTTGTTTGTTTGTTATTTTATTTTATTTTTACAACACTGAAAAACCTGCTGAAAATCATCTTTCAAGGTTAAGGATTTTAAGTATATTTCTGTACACCGTATCCGTTCCTGAACGATTTGCTGGTTAAAGTCGTTATTTACAGACTGAGCGTGTTCAGTGTGATATTTTGAAGCAGCTTTCTTTCTAATTTAGTCTGACTGATTAATCCTGGTGCCAGTAAACCTGCAGTAAATGGGCCATACGATTGTCTTTCATTATTATCAGCTCAGGCCCGGCACTGCTCCAGACGTCTTACTAAGAAATAAGAGCTGTTTAAAATAAAATATAAAAGAAAAGAAGAAGAAGAAAGCGAAGCCTCAAGCGCTCCACAGTGAGCGGTCCAGAGAAACCCAGACTCTTTCAGAACAGGGTTCTGAACATAAACTGTGTGAAACACTGATGAACGTCCAGCCTGCCTGTATTTGACCCACTCCATCTCATGAAAGAGCCATTTCACAGCCTGGGTCCAAGATGGAGAAGAGGCTAAAGTGAGGAATGGTTAACGAGCTCGTGCTCAGTGACAAGGACAAACTCTTATGTGGGAGAAAAATCCATACAGTTAGACCTTGGTTTGGGAGAACTCGTCAACGTTGGTGGCCTCCCAGCAGGGCCAGACGTGGCCTGATTAAATTTGGCAATCGATATATTTCTGCGAGCATGGCCGAGTAATCTTTTTACAGTTCCCTCTCTCTCTCTTTCTCTCTCTCTCTCTCTCTCTCTGTTTCTGTTCTGTAATTTTCCTCTGCACTCTTCCACTAAAGAAGCTCCTGATTGCCCCTAACAGGCTCTTGCGGTTTTTGCTCTCTTCCACAGAAAGTCGGAGAGGATGGATGGAGAGGAAGACGAGAGAAAGAGGGAATAGTTAACATTCAAGTCTTTGGTTTTGAATAGGATTGGTTATTGTGATTTTTTTTTAGACAACAAAATAGGTTAGAAGTGATTCAGGACACAATCCAAGCACAGAGCTGAGCATGTGAAGGTCTTGCAAACTGGCTCTTAAGCAAAAGTGGTCAAAGTACTGAAAATCTTTTATTCAGGTTAAAGTGAACCTGCCTATCTGACTCAAATTGTCTGGTAAAAGTTGAAGTAGAGCTTCAGAAAGTACAAAGTTTCACAAAAAGAAAGTTTCTGAACATAACTTAATTGCTTTTTTTGCCAAGGAATAAAGAAATGTTGGAAAACATCAGCAGATCATTTAACCAACCAGCACCTCTGCATCAAACACACCATATGAAGTGTGTGTGTGTGTGGAGTGTGTGCTAGTTCAGAGAGGTGGCCTTGACTGATTTGACTGGGCCTCAGAGTGATGAGTTGTTGCACCTCAAAGGGCAGTGAGGGAGGAAGCAGAGATTGGGATGCGGCCGTGGAACTGCATGAAGAGATAAGCAGCCTCAAGGTTCCCGAGAGAGGGAGAAAGGGGGAGAGAGAGAGAGAGAGAGAGAGAGAGACCGATAGGCAGGAAGAGAGTGTGTATGTGTAAGAGAGAGAGAAAGAGAGAGAGAGAGAGAGAGAGAGAGAGAGAGAGAGAGAGAGAGAAAGAGAGAGAGAAATAGAGAGAGGAGGGAGAGACTGAAAGGCAGAGAGAGAGAGAGAGAGAGAGAGAGAGAGAGAACTTCCCTCAGGATAGACAGTCAGGATATCTTGTGCAGCAGCAACAGAATCAAAAGAAGGAAACAAAAACACCAGCAGCTTTCCAAATCTCTGGATTTTAAAGCTGCATTTTTTCTTGTCTGTTGTTTCTCTCGTCTCTCTACAGGGACAACAACTTCATTAAGGACTTCCCTCAACTGGCTGATGGACTGATGGTCATCCCTCTGCCTGTGGAGGAGCAGTGCAGAGGAGTTCTGTCTGAACCCCTTCCCAACCTGCAGCTCCTCACAGGTCTGTCACTCTCACGGGTCACGGGTCTCACGCGCACACACACACACACACATACAATATTGCCAAAAGTTTTGGGACATCCCTCCAAATCATTGAATTCAGGTGCTGTTTTTTAGGGTTGGGGCTCAGACCCGTATTTCAAGTGAAAGGAACTCTTAATGCTTCAGCTTCATACCAAGACATTTTGGACAATTTCATCCCAAAGGTGTTCTATTGGGTTGAGGTCAGGACTCTGTTCAGGCCAGTCAAGTTCCTCCACACCAAACTCACTCATTCATGTCTTTATGGACCTTGCTTTGGTCACTGGTGTACAGTCATGTTGGAACAGGAAGAGGTCATCCCCAAACTGTTCCCACAAAGAGCATGAAATTGTCCAAAATGTCTTTTAGCATTAAGAGTTCCTTTTCACTGGGGCCAAGTCCAACCCCTGAATTCAATGATTTGGAGGGGTGTCCCAAAACTTTTGGCAACATAGTGTACATACTTACACACACCCACTCACACACACACACACTTCTTTAACTTTCCTCATGGGTATCATGCAAAGTCCCCTTGAGGTGAATCATGTCCAGTATTCCTATCCTTGCGGGGACATTTGTTTTCTTCTCTAAGATATAAAACCACATCCACACACAAACACACACTTCTCTTGACCTTAATCTAACAGACAGTGTTCACTTCTTCTTTTCATCCTCCCGTCCCCTCACCTCATCTCTCCTCTGCTTTTTTTCGTCCACTGGAGGCTTCAAAAGGACAAAATAAAAGCAACACTATGATCTTTCTCTGTTTGTTTTTTGACTGATGTAAAGACTTACATAACACTGAGAGTGTGCTTTCTGTGAAATCGGATGTGAGCTTTGGCTCGGTCAGTATCTGGGTCAGTTTCAGGAGTAAACAAACACACAGACAGAACCGGGTTCTTTTCCTCAGGGGTTCTTTGAATGGTTCTACCTGTGAAGTTAGCACCTGTGCATCGCTCTGATGTCACATTATCTATCATTTATAGATTTTTTCTATTTCTTTAGTGTTATATTTTGATGTTGTTTGTGTTCCACAGGAGACGCCCAGTTCAGTGAGGGGATGGGATATCCCATGGTGCAACAGTGGCAAGTCCGGAGCAACCTCTACAAGGTCAAGCTCAGCGCCATCACTCTGTCTACAGGTACACCATCTCGTGTTATAAAGCATTATAGAGCTTTTCACACCTGAAATATTTCCCCTGGGGGATTTGTTGTAAACTCCTTGATTCCTGGCTTAGCAACTGGTAGCTCTGCCCCTTTTCTGCTATGTAAGCAAAGCTGGGAGTGTACAGTGCAGGAAGTGTCCAACATTCTACTTCCTCTTCTTCTTAGAATTTTCATTGTGAACACAAGACTCACACTAAAACCAAACGGCATAGACGAGTGCACAAGTCTGCGATTAGGGACACACCTAGGGTTTTCTACAGTGGCTGAGAACTGCAAAATACACAAAATAACAATTCCGAGAAGAAGATAACGAATCCGATAATTCAGACAAACTCCACGTGTGTACGAGAAATAAAGTTAGATACACAATTTTCGACTTCTTGTATCTGTGTTTTGAGTTAGAGATGTCAGAGGCATGAATTCCCATTCACAAACCATACATACCTTTTCCAGTTTCTCTAAATTGTCATTGGGTTTTCTGGTTTGTTATTTTGTTTTCAGATAGATTTGTGTTTTTTTGTTGTTTTTGGATTTGTTATTTTGTTTTTGGATTCTTTTTTTGTTTTCGGTTAGATTTGTTATTTTGTTTTCAGTTAGATTTGTTCTGTTTTTTTTTGTTTTTGTATTTGTTATTTTGTTTTCGGATTTTTTTTGTTTGTTTTCTGATAGATTTGTTTTGTTTTTTTGTTTTTGGATTTGTTATTTTGTTTACAATTTGTTGTTTCATTTTTGGTTAGATTTGTTATTTTGTTTTCGGATTTGTTATTTTGTTTTTCGCTTCTCTGCTGCCGTAGTTTTCCTAGGTTGGAAAGGAAGAATTCCATAGAGAATTGCACAGAGTCCTGACTGAACACCTTTGGGATTCACTGAAACTGGAGTCTTCTCAACATCCCGACATCAGCGTCTGATCTCACTAATACTCTTGTAGCTGAATAAGCACAAATCCCCAAAGTCACAATCCAACATCTAGAGAACAGTAGCGCTTATTATAACAGCAAAAAAGGAGTCCACATTAATGCCAATGGATTTGGAAAGCCTGCATATGTTGGATAGCTGGGAAATCCATGCCAACTGGTATTTTGTGAGGTAAACATCAGATCGAACACCATGACTAAACATGAGATGGTGGAGAGGTGGAGGATTCGCGAGTTTCCTTCCGTTCCCAGAGGCGTGTATTTATGACTCTCCATGCTTTATGTCATTCTTTAGAGTCATATGTGAAAGCGGTGCTCTTGCTGATCAAAGCTCGTTGCTCCAGGGTCTCATGCAGTATTTAACCTCTCGCTTTACACTCGCTTACAAACTCTGTCTAGCCCAGGGCCGTTTTTGATCGACAGAGTAGGATAAAAGTTACACAAGCACAACCTGGGACTTAAAACTGGGCTTTAAAGATGGCTGAGATCTTTGAGTGTTTGTGCACAGGCTTGGATCAGTTGACATCCAGTCCCCAGAGGACTTCTTGTAAAATATTAATGCAGCTGTTCCTCTCTTTCCGTAACATGTAGGTGACTTCCACCATGGAAAGCTTGCTGTTTCCACTAGGCTAAAATACACAAGAATTTAATTAACTATTTATTTGTTAATTTATTGTTTTGTGTGTTGCCCATTGGAAAAATTCAATTCAATAAAATAAAACTAATGGGTCACACTTACATACTCCTCTGACTGTATTTCTTTCATTATTTTTATTTTTTTTTCTTACTTGATTAAACAATGTATAAAATAAAATAAAAAAAAGTATGGTGACAGCTAAAAAATATTTAAAATACATGTAGGGGAAAAATATATATTTACTTATTTATTTATTCATTCATTTAAATGTCATTTAATTTATTTATTTAATTTTTATTTTTTTTGTTTATTAATCTGTTTCAGGATTGACCAAAGGCCATATTTTTTTCTCTTGAATTATTTCAACCATAAAGGCAGCCCCTAATCACCATTTTCCTCTCGTTTTGAACAATAAATCTGTGCATCAATAATCACCAAAGTTCTGCTTCCTCTCTCCCAATTCCTGGCTTGTGTCTCTTCCACCCCAGGGTTCTCTAAGGTTCTGAAATCTCTGACAGCGGACAGCACACGTGACGAGCTCCTGTCCTTCATCCAGCAGTATGGCAGCCATTACGTCTCCGAGGCTCTGTACGGCTCCGAGCTCAGCTGCAACATCTACTTCCCCAGCAAGAAGGTGCAGCAGCAGCTCTGGCTCCAGTACCAGAAAGGTGAGTATGGGGGACGAAGACGAGAACAGAAATAAAAAAGCAACAGACGAGAAGTAGCTGAAACGTAGATGGTCTGGAAGCTGAAGCTTCGAGGCTGATGTGGTCATATAGACCTTAAGAAGATGAGAGAAATTAAAGACAAGCCATGTTGAAATAAATAACTGCTGTTTTACCCTACCTATAATTTCCTGGCCCAGGTTTTATTATATTTATAACCCCCTTTAAAAAACCTTTCACGCCATTTTAGTGCACTTGTCCTGCTGCTGTGAAGCATTTTACATCCTGTAAATCTTTTATATCACTGTAAACATTTTAAAACCCCTTTTAAAGGTTACAAAATACCCTACAGGACCGTGAAAATCTTTAGTCTGAATAAAGAAAATAATAATTAACTAACAAATAAAATAGCGTGACTTTCCTGCTAAAAATGTTTGACGCTACAAGGAATCATTTCTAATAGAAGTTGAAGGTAAAAAGTGACTCAAATAAAAGCTAAAAATAGAAAAATAAGTTTTGTTTTTGCTGTACTGGCAACCCTATTTTTTAAAAACCCAAAGGAAAATGCAACCTGTTTGGTACAAAAACACACGAAAGCTTAAACTAATTTGTTAACGAATTTATTGCACACAATTGATCATGAACAAACACAAAGAAAGAATTGGAGAGATTTACTTCACAACGTCTATGCACTGAATTCACAGTCACCGTGTAGTGTCCAGGACTGACGTGTTTACAGCACCCTGTTTTTTAATACATTTATTTTATTATTTTTTTTATTTATTAAAATCATGGGAGGGACGATAACGATGTTGAACAATTCGAGTCACTGTGTTACTTCTAGACTAGATGCAGCTCTTGGATGCGACTCGGTTTAAAGCCGGCATGTCCCGGGTTCAAAGTATTGCCAACGTGATGTAAACACTCTAATTACCCTCGGTGCTGCATTCCGGAGGTATTTATCCAGTTAAGTGCTTTCTAAAGTGCTCTATTTTTTCATTAAAGTGTACAAACAAACAAATAAAATGCCTCATGGATAGAACTGATATGTTTAACAATTTAAATAAACAACTTGCTTTATAGCTAAGGTTTCCTTTTTTGTTTTTATCATAAATACTAATACAATTTCATAACAATTTCCACAAAATGAAACATATTTCCGATGTTAAATGTCGGGACATGCCAAACTTCAAGGAGTTGCGGAATTTTCTGGAATGAAACGATCAAACTTGCGCTGGATTGTCGTTTTTTAATTTAATTTTATTTTTTAAGATCATGGCTACGTTCTTTAATATCTTTATTTTTGTTCTATGAAATCGTTTAAAAAAAAAAAAAGAAAAAGCTACACACGTTCAAAACAGCTATGGAGTCTGCGGGTGATGCATCTAGACGTCTATAAGATTGGCGTCTCGGTACAAAATCAACTAGCAAGTGCATATAATTACGTCAAATTTGATCATTTCGGTTAAGACTCCTAATATTCCTAATAATAATAATAATAATAATAACAATAATAATTCCAGCTCATAATTAAGTCGTAAGTCAAAACAAGGACACTTGATCGCTGTAGGATTGTATACGGCTTGGTTGATATTGTCCTGCTGTCGTTTTCCAGACCTGCCAAAATGCAACAAGGAAAACTGCGTAGAGGTTGTTAACGTGCGTTTTTTTTTTACTAACTGCTGTATGTAACGTTGTTTCTAAAACAGAAAGAAAGAAAGAAAGAAAGAAAGAAAGCCTGCATGTAAATGTTTGTTTAAAGACGAATGGTGGAAGGCGTTGGTGTTCTTCACAGCTCTTGCTTACAGTACAGCCACGTTCTAGCGTAAAGACCATGACTATGATGTTCTAACGTTAGCTACCTCGAGTGTCTTAAGATTTTTCACATTTATTAACTCAAATCGTTTGTAAAGTTCCTGTGACGAAAACTGAGGCTGCAAGTCGAGAATGTTGGCGAAAAATATGACTAACTGAGGAAAGGGGCGGGGCTTCCAGAAGCGGTGTAGATTCTATGCAATTCCAGATGCATACGTCGACTGACTCTGCTGCTGCTGCTCTTTAACCCTCTTAAGTGTTTGTTTTTGTTTTTTTAGCACAAACTCGTACCAAATTCCGTGAGCACCTACGCAAAATTCCTAAAAGTCGGCAGGTCATATTTTCTGTAGTGAATTTACAAACTATTGCAGGGATCACATGCTGAGAAATCCTGATCTTGGAGTCCTTTGGTAACCACAACAAACTTGTACACAGGTACAAAAACATCTACGTTGACGATGCCATTAAGCGCATCATCGTTATATATATCGAGGTTAACGGAATAACGGATGGAGTTACACTGTGTGCCGATATTTTATGCTACGGGATGAAACTACGTAGGTGTTCCCTATTACAAGAGGGCACTTTGACATTGAAGACTTCTCGGTGGATGGAAAGAAACACGAGCAGGAATCTTCGTTAATCAGTGGGTAAACATGTTTACGCATCCAGATCAAATATTTCCATTTGGTTAAGCTCTTGACTTTAATCCTGCGGTCCTTCCTCTTGATGCTTTTTTCATACGTTAATGATGTCACAAACACTCCCACTCAAAAGACAACACTGTTCAACTTATTGCCGTCTGTTGTGCGGTATTTCCAGAAAAAACAAAAAACGTAGCCACAGCCATAAAAGCGAGGCCGTTTTGTCCCTCGTCCTTTGCTGGCAGTAGTATTTCATCTGCACTTCCTTCAACCTGCCCGACGAAATGTCTGAGATAACGCAGCCCTCGAGTTAAAGTGACTAGTCAGATAAAACGGTGCAATCTTAACAAGTCGACGAGCGCCGCCTCTGTAAATAGGTGTACACCTTGACACAGTGGTCCCAGCAATCTAAAACCAGAAGCTGTCCTTTGTGCGTGACGGCCACGCCGACAGGACACGTCAGTCCCTCCTGAATCAGAATGTTATAACCTCCTTCTTTGGGGAACTGCAGAATCTCCTTGCGGCCACTATCCGTCACCAGCAGGTCCCCGTTGGCGTCCACGCACATTCCCGTGATGCACCGGAAATCCTCGGTTTCGGAGAAGAAGTGACTGAGCTGTTTCCCGAGCTGGCCATCCGTCCCGACCGACCCGATGGAGAACCCTCCTTCCAGGTGGTGCTCGTTATGCCTGTTCTCGATGTTCAGTCCTAACCCTTGCGTGAAGTAGACCGTCCCCGAAGAGTCACAAGTCACAAACTTAGGCCTGACGGCTGAGCACAACCTGTTGTAGTTCACGACCCCGACGTTTCGATCCACCGCCAAGCACCAGAGCTTGCCTCCTTCTACGTCAGATACAACAAACTGCCCAGAAGGCATGGCAGCGATCCCCCATGGCTTGATCAACTGGTTCTTGTGGCACGCAATGCAGTGCCCATCCGTGGTGTAAACCTTGACAGAGTTATCGTAGTTATCCGTGACGCCAATGAGTCCCTGAGGGGTGATGGCGATGGACAGGGGGATGAGATTGGGAAGGTCGGCACCTAGGAAGCTCAAGACGAAGTTGTCAATGCTGCTCGGGTTGCGGCGGATCTCACGCTGGAAGCCCTTGCGGTTAAAGATCTGAATTCGATAGTTGCCTCGGTCCGCCACCAGAACGTCACCATGAGGAGTTACGCAGATGCTCACCGGCAGGTTAAACATGCCCGGAAGGTTCCCTTTGCACCCCATCTTCTTTACAAACTGACAAAACTGACCTCCGGATGCTCCCCCAGTTGCAGGTCCACCCCCGTCTACGGATTTGGATTTGAAGCTACCTGGTGAGGCACACACAGCTTCCTCTACGGTGCTCGTCATATCGACGTCACGATAAACATCTACAGGGGCAGCTGTGGCCGTGATAGCAGCAGTGGCAGCAGCAGCAGCAGCAGCCTCCTGACCATCCTCTTCATCTGTATTCACAGTGCACTGTTTGGTCGTCAGCTGCCCCACATCTAATGACTGTGGGCTCTCCGTTTTGACCAGCTCGGGTTCTTGCAGTTTTAGAAGTACAGGAAGATTGCTTTTTACATCCAGCTCCTCTTCGTCGTTCCCATCTGCCTCTTCTAGCAGAGCAGTGTCTGTTTGCTTAATCCTCATGGTCAAGTAGTCACACCTAGACACAACCTGGACCTCAGCGATGTTCAGTAGGTAGGTTTGCTCCTCAAGAATCTGAGAATTGAGCTTCTCGACCTCAGCCAGGGATGCTGCAAAGGCACGGCGCGATCGCCCAAGCTCTTCCTGAAGCTGCAGCTCAGACCTGGCGTACTCCTGCTGCACCGCTTTGTATTTCAGACGCAAGGATTTCGAAATGCTGTCGATCGCCGCTTTTTTCTTCTGAATATTCGCCATGGTATCTCGAAGAGTCGTCAGCCGTCCACCGAGGTCTTTCCGGCGCTGTTCGGCAGCAGCACGGGTGGTCTGAACAGTGTGTCCATGATGCTGGTGACCTTCCACCTTGCAGGCATCACATAGCACCACAGAGCAGTCGGAGCAGTAGTGACGTGGCAGGCGGTTCTTGCAGGACTTACACATGAGGCCGGCGGCCGAGCCACACGTGCTGGCACAGTCGATGATCTTCAGCACTGTGAGATTGTCAGCCAGCTGCGAGATGCTGCTCATGCGGGACACCTTGCTGCAAAACGGGCATCGCACGCCGTTAATGGTGCTCGCCAGGAGCTTCTCCAGGCACTGCCGGCACACGGAGTGGCCACACTGGAGCAGTTTGGGACGGAGCTGGTCCTGATTGTAGGTTTCCAGGCAGATGGGGCACTCCAGCACCTCTCGCACCAGGTCCGGATCCAGGCATGATACGGCTGCCATGATGCATTTCACGAACTATGGATTAGAAAACAAAAGTGCTTTATGTAAGCGTTATGTAATATCACAAACACTTTCAACTCCACGCAGGTGAGCTTCAAGGAAATGAGATTTAAAGGGAATCACATTTCCTGTGTTCTCCATTTCCTGTGAGGTTTTATTAAAGGCATTTCCTAGAGCTGGATTTTTGTTGTTACTTTATTTAATGACTGATAAATAAAGCAGCCACTCCCTGTAATGGTGGAAACACGTGATACAGGTTTATAGTGCTTAAAATAAATATAATTCACTCTAACATATGTTACTGCAAGGTGTCAGAGTTTATTAGACGTTTTTTCCACCTCTGATGTGATGTATGAAGCTCCACGTTAGTGCAGTATATATTATTCTCTTTTCCAGAGCCTCCGCTGGGGGGGTTTTAATGCGTTTACAAAAATAAATACTTTTTTTGCGTCAGCAAACACGAATAAATGAGAGCGTTTCAGGTTAAGAATAAAAGTATCTATCATAAAAACTTTATCATGAAGAAAATATGTAAATATAGACAGATTTTGGATGCACTGTTAAAAAAAAAAAAGCGACTAATAATAATTAAGCTTTGCACACACCTATTATTGTGCTAGTTAGCAGCCATGCTAACACAAACCCACAATGCAGAATGCAGCGCTTTTGATTACCGAGTAATAATAACAACGTGTCAAGCCGATTTAAAACAATACGCAGGCGGACAAATCTAGATAAAATGCCGTATGAGTTTAGAAATGGACTTAAAGTACGTAATGCGATGTAGTTTGTCCACACAGTAGCGCTTACCTCCTCAGCTCAATGTCAGCCTGAGTGTGGTGATGCAGCATGAACAACCCGAGCACTGCGGAGCTGACGTCATTCGGGCTTTAAGTAAGGTCCCGCCTACCGACTGATATGATTGGTGGACGCCGTCTTCAGCTCTTGTGCGTTGATTGGTGTAGAGGTCGATCATTCACCCGTATTGGTTTATTTTCCCTCGTCTGTTCTTTTTAATATATTACATATGTACCTTAAACCATAAATAAACATGATACTATAACTCAATATTATTGCGGCGTTAAATAAAAAATAATAAATAAATAAATAAATAAATAAATAAATAAATAGGATGGAAAGAAGAGTTAAATTAGCCCAACTGAATTTATTTTCATTTTTACTTATATTTAAAATAAATATGTCGTATATTTCATATTTTATATATTTAAATTTAATATAAATTTGCCATGAATAATGCCATAATAACTCCGGGACAGGACAAACATTTTATATGACCTTAATATGAATACACATTAATTGTATTTTCAATTAAATAAATAAATAAATTTATAGGATGGACAGAAGATTTAAATTCATCGCAATTTTATTTTATTTATTTTTATTTTAAATATATTTAATATAAATATGCTGCATATTGTATATTTAAGGACAAACATTTAATTTGACCTTAATATGAATACACATTAATTGTATAAATAGGATGGAAAGAAGATATAAATTAGCCCAATTTAATTCATTTGTCATTTTCACATTAAATATATTTAATATAAATATGCCATATATTTTATACTTAATATATTTATAATTAATATAAATTTGCCATTAATATTATTAATATTATATATTAATATTATTAATAAATAAATACATTTAGACAGTGTCAAACTATTCGTTAGTAATTTATTTTTATTTTTTTTATTCATATAATTAAGAATTAATTCATTTGTTTTTACAAACAAACACACAAACTAATTACTTTATTAGTTGATGACTAAAGAAAATAAAGACGTACATCATCAAATAAAGCTCTGTTTTCATATATTAATAATGCAGATCAGTCCATTGTATTTGTATTAATTATATTCATTACATACATTATTTTTTATTTTTAATAGTATTTCTACTGAATAGTATTATTTTAATTAACTTAAATATATATGCAATTTTCTTATTTAAAAAGTATATTTTAATATTTACATCTGTTATTTTAGGACAGTTGATTAGTAAAGTGTACATCATCCCTAGATGTTTTATTCTGCAATGTCTGTTCCCTGCCGCTAGGTGGGAGTAGAGATCTGCCTGAAAAATATCAACACATCAGAATATTTAGTGAATCACAGACTATTTGCTGCTGCTGCTGCTGCAGTCTGTCCAGTCATGGATAAGTTCAATCTGTCCATCACTGTTTATTTATTTATTTAGATTAGCTGAACTAATCAAATTGCTGGTAAGACATAAGATCCAGTTACCTCAGCATTTAATTTAACAGAGATTCACACATGCACATTTTAATATCTGAACATCTTACACATTTTCTGATGATTTTGTTTTCATATCGACGATGTACTCAGTGATGTTACTCTCAGTCACTCGAGTGTGTTGTGGTGTCTCAGATGTAATGGACGTGTGAGGGCGAGCTTGAAGCTGATTATTTTCCTGTATCAGCTTAAATCTCAAATCTCAGACTACCTTATTTGGTGTTTCTCGTTCAAATTTCCAAAGCTAATTATAAAAAAAACAATAAATATAATAATAATAATAATTATTATTATTATTATTTTTATTTTATTTTTATTTTTTTATTATTATTATAGTATTATTAATAATACATAAATAAATAAAAAATAAAATAATAATAATTATTATTTTTATTATTACCTTATTTGGTGTTTCTCGTTCAAATTTCCAAAGCTAATTATAAAAAAACAATAAATATAATAATAATAATAATAATAATAATAATAATTATTATTATTATTATTATTATTATTATTATTATTATAGTATTATTAATAATACATAAATAAATAAAATAAAATAAATCTTCAGTGCTATATATATATATATATATATATATATATTATAAGTCTTTGTTATTTTCATGCTTTTTTTAATCCAAATATATTTGCTATATTATACTTTGTGGAACGGTTAATAATTCCTGATTTCTGATTTCTGATACAGCTCTTTCCTCTCTTTCTATCACTCTCTTTCTTTAATGAGACCAAAAAACCCCACATCTTGTGATCTTACCAAGAACAGCAAAGCATAAACTCCTGTCTTTTCCTGTTACAACAAATAATACAAACCCCCGACGCTGTAGACTCAGTCAATACATGTTAAATACAAACAATTACACATAACAACTTATCAGCGATGGCACATCATTTGTTTAAGCTGTTTATGTAGACCGTCTGCTGTACGAGTCCCTGTGAACGAGCTGTTACTATAGAAACCATAAGCGGCTGATAATAGAAAACACTATCTGGTTAATTAGGACTGAAATCCAACAGCACTGTAGGGTAAAGACATTACTGAACCACTGTTATACCTTTACATCATGATAAAAGTACAGATGAGGTAAACAGGCTGTTAAATCTTCGGCCCAGAGGTCAAAAAAATGGACTTTGCTCCCGTTTGGTTTAGCAGTGAATGTCTTTGTCACGTCCCACTCCATGGTGGAGATTAATATGAAGCTCATATTAAAGTAGACACTCAGTTTGAAGTGTTTCAGAAGGATTTCTGTTTTTCCCCAGCCTACTAGGGCTGATATATTCATCAAAAAGTTCAAAATCAACAAAAATGGTTCATTTTCTCCACACAAATGTTCAAAGTAAATGTTAATATCAAACCAATTTCTGCTCTCTGAGATGCTCTGAGTGCTTGTTCATCTAAAAAGCAGCTCAGATTTCATCTTCAACCATGAAATTCTGTGTAAGGTTCTCCAACAGAGAGAAAAACACACGTCTAAAACACACTGAAAGCCAACAGAGTCCTAAATTATTTTAGATCAGACTCGAGGAGATAAAATCATTTCATTTGTTTATTCAGATTTAAAATGTTCCATAAGTCCATTTAGATTGGACTAGAACACTGGTGTACTGCTATAAAGGGTTAATAATGCATTTCACTACCAAGAATGTCATAAATGGCTTCAAGATAATGTTGCCTTGAGAATTACTGTACACCTAATGCTCTCTCTCTCTCTCTCTCTCTCTCTCTCTCTCTCTCTCTCTCGCTTTCTCTCTATTTCTCTCTCTTTGTGTGCTCTCTCTCTTTCTCTCTATCTCTATCTCTCTCTCTCTCTCTCTCTCTCTCACACACAGAGGTGACGGAGCAGGTGAGCCGCCGGGACCTGAAAGCCGTACCCTTCATCACCTACCTGTCTGACCTGATGAAGACTCAGCTGTTGTCTGATGACCTGGTGGCAGGAGTGGAGATCCAGTGTCAGGAGAAGGGCAGCTGCCCGGCGGCGTGTCACCTGTGCAAGCAGGTGGGCAGAGACAGTCCGAGCCCCATGCCTGCGCTGCTGGAGGTCAGCCGCTCAGTGCCACTCTACAGCCTCATACAGGACAACTTCACCAAAGAGGTGAGAGAGACTACAGCTGAAAAATATCCACCAAATTTAAAAAAATATATAGGCTTTAACACACTGAAGTTAAAGTGTACAGGAAAATAATCAGCAGTGATATGATGAAGAGTCACTGTTTCCTCCCTGAAGCTGATTTTATTCTTATATTCCTCAGTTTGCTTTTTTTTAAAGGACAACATCATACTTTTTATTTAGTTATCGAAAAGTTTAATTTAAAAATCATTTAGCATATAAATGAGGCATAACTTAGTAATGAGATATGAAAAGGTTTCTCATATAAATAAATAAATAAATAAAAATATATAATTAATTTATAATACATTGTGGATATAAAAAAATTTGGAAAACAGATAGAGATACAATTCTCTGAAAACTCATCTTACTAACATTTTACATTCTCGTTAACCTTTATTTCTATTATATATTTCTATATTTAATCTTGTATTTCTGTTATATTCCTTTAAAGCTGCTTTGTGACAATGTCCACTCTTAACAGCATTATAGAAATAAAATCAAATTGAACTGAATTGAATTAATACAAAAAAAAATCTAGAGCGTACTCTTGTTTTATTGCAGGTCTAATCCAGATTAAAATATCTTAGGAACTTGTAATAAACACCAGAATGTCTGTGTCACTTCGTGAAAGTGGCTCAAGTGTAATTACAAAATCCTCCAGCAGATGGCAGAAATGTTTAACTCTAGAAATGTTCTCAGGTCCAGGACATTGATTTCTCATTAGTGGGTTATGATGAATAGAGAAGATAAAGGGCAGACTGTGTGTGTGTGTGTGTGTGTGTGTGTGTAGGCTACACATGCTTGCACTTCATCCTCCTCACAAACTGAAAAAATCTGACATATCTCTCCTCGAGGAGCAGACTCTTATTCAATTAGCAGCCCAGTGGCCACTGTATCTTCTGACTCATGGAGTTAATGAGGATATTAAATCGTGTTTGGAGCGGATCGCCACTGCTCTCGTTTTTCCGCTTCATTTCTCTCGGCGCTGACGTCTACGATGGAATTAGCCAGCGTCTGTTGTGCTGCTGCGAGTTACGAGGCAGACGCGAGATTGACGCACTAACCAAAGCAACCGCTTTGACAAATCTGACGACTTCAAAAGCACCGTGCATCTCTCTGTCCTCTGTTCCCCCCTAGTGATCACTTGTGGTTGTGTGTGTGTATGTGTGTGTGAGGATGCTGTCATGCCTGCACAAATGACTCTCACCAGTAACAAGAGGCTCGACGGGGGTGAGAGGCGAGCAATCAATATCAGACAGTCCCTAGTGAGAGTCTGTCGATAGGTAAACAAACAGAAGAGCATGGCATCCCCCCCTGCACTCACACACACTCTCTCACACACACACACTTAGACACACATACAGTGTAGACAAGACATGCAGATGGCTGGACCTCTCCCTTAGAAAATACTGACATTATGCCAATGTTATTGATGCGGATGTCACTGATGTCATCGACTCTGGGGCACCAGCCAATACATCTTTTGAGTCTCCTTTATATGTCTCTTCCAGCTCCTTCAGCGCCTCTCTCTGCTTTGCTTCGCACATTTAGTTTATACTACATCAAGTAGCACAAGTGTATATGAGCAACTATATGGTCTTGCAGGAAACTGGCAATTCATAAAGCATGTGCAGCTCAGGGTTATAAGAAAAGAAAAACCTAGTGCAGATGGAATATACCGGAATATACTGAAATATCTCAGAATACCCCAAAAGTGTATTGAACCAAAGAATCAAAATAAAGCAATGAAGACACAAAGGTTTTATCTAGCACTCTTCCTTCTGGTTCACCTGTTTCCTTCCTCCTTTCAAAACTTCCCAGTTGGAAAATTAGTGTCTGTACATTTGCCCCAAAGTCTGTAGATTGCCCTGAGGTAGGTACTAGCTCTGTTCCAAGCTGTGTTTCCACCCTGAACCCAGTATTCACAAGGTTCTAAATATACCCTGACCCTGACAAAGATAAAATACTTACTGAAGATGAATGAATGTAACACCCAAAATGGTTCTTTGATTTGACCCTCTGGAGAATCTAAACAAGATCAAATTCCACCTTCCACCTTGGAACCTTGGGGGATCCAATGAATCATTGACTGCGTGTAGAGCAATGACAAATTTTGCCCCAAAAGGATCAGAGAAGTTCCTTGTTTTCATTTCAAACAGCAGATCTTGCCATCATGCTCAGTTTTTCATGGATAGGCTCTGGATTCACTCTAAATTGTTGCCTTGGTTTGTCCATCTTGTTTCCCTTTTCAAAAAATGATGCCCCAGGGTCTCATTGGAAAGTTAGACTCATTATCCATCCACAGAATTTTTGGGGGATCTGTAGAGCAAGGGTGTCCAGACTTGTCCACAAAGGGCCAGTGTGCCTGCCAGTTGTTTTTGTTCAATCAGTTCATCTTGTCCTTACACCCCATGGGTCTTGTATAGGCTCCAGGTCCACAGTGAACCTGACTGAAATAACCTTACTGAAGATGAATGAATAAATGTAAGGCGATAAAAGTTTGTGCCTCTTGGGGAACCTAAAGAATGAAATGTTCTGATAGGGTATCTTTCAAAAGGTAGAACCAGTAACCATCAGATGAATCCTCACTGGATCCAAATAATCCTTGGAGGAGTATATACCGATGAGTTCCAGTCTTATCTGCAAAGGCCGGTTTTTCTAATTAAGCAGGAGCCACACCTGATATGACATGGTCAATCAGATGATCTTGGAAACCTACAGCCTTTAAGGATAAAAATCAACATCTCTGATTTAGTCCAAAGTGAACTCCAGAAAGTTAAACACTCCATGATTAGCTGGTCAACTGGAGCATATATATGGTTGCAAAGCTCATCTTTGTGGTTTTATGTCCAACCCAATAATACAATGGTCTCCTTTTCTTTACTAAACTGAGAACCCTCAACTACCCAAAAAATAATTAAAAAAATTCTCAATTGCTGTAGGAGGATACTGTTGTCTTCAGTATGAATTTGATCAAACAGGTTCTAGATTATCTCTAGATCAGTGATGTGCGACTTAAGATTGGACTTTTTCCTTTAGTTTGCAATCAGAACCCATGCAAGATCTTGTGTATAAACATGCTAAAGCTCATTTGGTAACTGTATACAGAAGACTTTCTTGTATTTTCCCTGCAAGACATCACAATCCTTGATGAAGCATGTCAAGCCTATTAACACGTCAGTCTCACCCTCACAGAGCCATGCTGGGATTGGATTACTCAGAGCGGGAATTAGCTGACTGCCTCCTTCAAAAAACACTGTAGAGGAAACTTCGGCCTAGCAGGATTGGCGAAGCAGCCAGGCTTCTCATGTGACACTTTTGATCCTGTTTTCATCACAATGAAAACCCCCAGCAGACTCAGCACACACACTCTCTTTCTGTCCTGCACTGGAAGGCACACAGTAAGAGCTTTATGCATCTCAGGCCAAGAGGATATCTTCTCCATAATGCAAAGATTATGGGGGTACTTTCAAGATTTGTGGAGACTCTAAAAAACATTCTCTCCATGCCACTGGAAATGAAGAATATCTTGCATCCCATGCATATTTGATGGCTTGGCAAAAACAGATGGGCCACCAAGGTTAGAAACAAGCTGTTTTAATGTGTGTTTCAACTCTCAAAAGTTGACAACACTCGAGAATCCCTTTGGGGTTGAAGCTATCACCCGTCACCTCAACAGACCCCCAGTGTTATAGTTCTGTTAGTGTCCTCAAAGTGAGCGTTCATAGAAATCCTATAATCTCTTTTGGGGGATGAGTAGATTTCTCCTAATGAAATCTTACTCTTGGTCAGTGACGCAAATCAAAGAGAAAAACAAACAATTAAGCTTTGGTCAGATCTCCCTGTTTACCAGACCAGACAAATAAGCATGTTAATAAACCAGTAAGTCAACACCAGGTTTGGTTTCACAAAAAATAAGGACTTCACGACTGGACAACAATGGATGAACTTTTTTGACAAACTGTCCTGCATCTTGGCAAATGGCTAGCATAAGCCATTTCCTGTCCCGGTTTCTGCTTACAGACCTTTCATCCAAAATATCTGCAAAATGTGTTACAAGCAATCTTGGGAAGAATTAAATGCTCATAGGGAGTGGGTATATGTATATGTTTGTGTAAGTGTGTGTCGGGCGATAGGGCTTTTCAAATGAATGTGAATGATTGAATGGACATACGTCTGTAAAGGAGGTGTTAAAAATGCTTAGCTGGAGAGTAGGTGCTCAAAGCAAGAGCAAATCCAATACATATTTGAAAGAAGGAAGCCAACATGAGCATATAAGTTATTAAATATTAAACCAGGTGCTGAGAAAAAAAAAAAGATTTTTCCTAGAGTACGAGTAAGGATAAGTTTACATTCAATTTACAATTGAATGGTAAAGGAAATCTACTTAGAGCATGCTAAGATGATGTTGCCTGATTTCTAAACAGCTCAGCCACCATCTCGGTTCCTTCCCTCAAGAACGACAGGTTCAACTGAAGGTCTCGTTACCTGGAAGATGTTTCAGCGATATTTTCCATTTCCCATTCAGGCCTATGTCCTGTGCTCCATTAACCTGGGTGGTAGGCATGAGCTCCCACCGCTCCTGGGGTCGCACTCAATGAATCGATCACGCCGTCCGTCTGGCCAGTGTTTATGTTGTTTTCAGGCAGGGAATTGCGACATTAATAGGCTGAACAAAGATAAGTGGAACATAAATACGTTTGGAGGTCCGTTTCCCATCAGTGGCAATGGGATTTTCTGAAACTTACTTTACGAAACGAAGGTGTCATGTACAGTTCAAGGGTCTTCTAAGCATTAAAAAGATTGTGTTTATTTGGCAAAATAGCCTACAGGACTACATACATCTTAGTCCATTTATTCTGTCATTATCTTGTCAAAAAGTATATTTTCTGATGGCATGCATATGCGTATCTTTTTCGGCCTCTTTTTCTAAACACTGTTTGGTATTTAAGGCTGTGATTTGAAAGGTCACCATATTGTTTCCTTATTTCCTTCAGGAAGAAGTGTGTATGTGTGTGAAGTTCGGCAGTCTCCCCCACAGTGAAAGCCACTAACAGTTAACACACATGTAGAGTGTATGTATGTATGCTGCTGTTTACGCAATCCAACCTAGCTCACATTACTTGGAAAATGTAACTGTGGTTGTAATTGGTGTTTTCTTTTTTACATGTGCCACTGAGTGGTCATACATGTCTTAGAGTGGGTTTTTCTTTCTTTTTTTTGAATGGGAAAAGCTCACATGTTGTTTTCTCACGTTCTGCTTCTCATTCACAGAGGCAACTAAATTTATGGTTTATTATGGCTGCTAGTCTTGTACTACATTAGTTCATCTCGGTTAAGCCAATCATCTGATTGTTTTTTTCTCTTAATTCTCTCAATCCATCCTACCAGTTCGCTTTCTTTCTTCCTTTTCTTAATAGAGCTCCCCCCCCATGTCTCCCACACATTTCTCTCTTTTTCTTTCTCTCTCTCTCTCTTTCTTTCTCTGTAAAGCATCTTTCATGCAGGTCGTTATAACTCCATAGATTGGATTGCTCTGCCATCCGCCTCCACTCCAACTCTAAAACGTTTCCTTCATCAAAAGCGTTTACTAATATTTGCTTGGAAGCAGATGAATGTTGCGACCTGGCACTAAGATCACCGAGTGATGCCATCAGTGCGTATAAACGCCTGCTGATGTAGTGACCACAGTTCAGGCCGCCAAGTTGGTTTATCTTGATGTCATCAGTTGGCTGAAATTACTCATGTGGTTACTTTATACCAGGTGGTATAGTTTCATTCCAACCAAGCAGGAATCGCCTGATTTCACTTCTTTAATAAATTGGTCTTGGCCTTTAAATTTTGTGAGTGCAGGCCATGCCCTTAACTAAATGACATGAGTGATTGTGATTGAGTGTGAGAACCTGGCCAGCTTCTGCTTTGCACTGGATATCCATTAGAGGCATGGATAGGAGACGTGGGTGCTGAGAAAGAAGTTGAGAAAGTAAGAGATGGGTAATAGGAAGAAAGTTGAGCTTCATAAGGTAGTTTGTTTCCCTTCTACCAAAAAGGTGTGAATGTGTTTTCGTCCCATCCAGAATCCAGTATTCCCACCTGATTCCCAGTGTTTCATGGATAGGCTCCAGGATGCACCGTGATCCTGAGCAGCATAAAGTTGTGACAGGGGATGAAAGAATAAATCAATAAATTAAGCATTAAATCTAACTTTAATTACGTGAAAAAAGTTGTTCACCAGGTCTGTAGTCAGTTCTAGCCCTATCATTTGATCCGTTTAAACCAGAGATGTTAGGAACTCCAAATACAAGATGGCAAGGCCATGGATATTACTAAATCATTTGGTACAATTTTGTCTAATATCAGTGAAGATGGAAGTTGAATCACTTGCCTGATATGGTTTTGCATGTTTCCCTTTATTCTTCTAGCTTTTCCTCTCATAAACCTAAGAGTTCCCAGATTTTGACAGTCCCACTGTCTGACCTTTTTGTCACGGTTTCCAATTAAAATCAGACATGCCCATGTCTGTACAAAGCGCCTGGAGATGCCCTCTCTGCAAGTGCGACTTCACAGAGCCGTGCCACATTTCGAGTCGAGGCGCGAGCGAGTGTGTAGTCTACCGCTTCCCGAGGTATGACTCACTGTGCCCTCACTGAATTTAATTGCTTTTCTTTCACCTGTTCCATTTCACCCTTTCTTAGGCCTTCAAGAGTGCCGCCATGAGCTCATACTGGTGCGCGGGCAAAGGTGATGTCATCGACAACTGGTGCCGCTGCGACCTGAGCGCCTTCGGTATCGACGGCCTGCCGAACTGCAGCCCCCTGCTGCAGCCTGTGTAAGTCACTTTCCCCTCTCGCTTACTCCTCATCCTCCAAGTGTCTCGCCTCATCGAGCCCTCACTGCACTTTAATTGCTGTCTGACAGTTTCTGTTCCTCCTGAGGAAGGTACCAGAATGTTCTGCGCTGTCAGTACTTTGTGTAATTATGAGTCATAGGGGCTTGGAGATGAGTGATTTTTCAGACCCAATTGTTTTTGAAATTAGATGTCTTGTGTAAAAAAAAAACTCATAAATGTTCTACCTTTGACTTTTGGATGACCTTATCATAGCTTTACCTAAGATATGATTTGTGTAATTTTTTCTGATTAAAGATTATAGCATAGTGGAGACTGAATGTAAATTCTGAGGCTGGTAAATGATATTATAGACAAGAAGTACTTTGCTTTTGCTTTAGCTTTTTTTTTTTATCAAATTACTCCACTGTAACAGGAAGAAGATTTAAAATGGAATAATTCTGATTTATAATAATCTATGAAAAAAATATTTATGTTCTATATATATACAAACTCTACTGACTGCTGATCAGCCTTTTTGTTGGCATAGAGCTTTGGCATACAAACAGCCAATACAGTACTGTCCTTTAATAGGATCACCTATTTTTAATATAAAGAAACATATCTTGACATTTTGCCTTGCAGATTGAGGTTGTCTCCTCACCTGGAGCCCTCAAGCACTGTAGTGGCTCTCGAGTGGGTAGATGTGGAACCTCTGATTGGCTACAAAGTGGCCGATTACATCATCCAACATAAGCGCATCGAGGACCCATCTGAAGCCGAGATCTACACCGGTATGTAGGTTACTGGGGTACTTGAAACGCTATCTGTATTTCATGTGCTCTTTAGAACATCTAGAAAGCTGGTTGCTGAAGACACACTACTCTTAACGAGATTTCAGACCTCTTCGTCACAAAGTAATCAGAGCGAAATTCACACTGCCCATTATTTAACACAATATAAAGCAAAACAATTTGGCTGAGAGTAGCTCTGGGGTGAAATATTTTTTAAAAAAAAATGTTTTGCATTTATTAGTAAGAAGCATGGCAACAAAAAATGTGAAGAGATAGTTAATTGTTGTGTCAGCACCTTCTGCATGGTGCTATGTATACATTATATGGCTAAAAGTATTTGGACAACTGACCCTGACCCCCCGTATGCTGGCCATCCCCAAAATTTGCCACAGCACTTGGGTGTCCAATCTTATCCACAAAGGACCAGTGTGAGTGCAGGTTTTCATACCAATCAAGCAGAAGGCACACATAATCTTGGCTTCCATTTACATTTAGGGCATTTGGCAGATGCCCTTATCCAGCGTGATCTCATTTTAAACAACTGAGCATTTGAGGGTTAAGGGCCTTGCTCAGAGGCTCAGTAGTGGCACCTTTGTGGCCCTGGGATTCAAACTCACAACCTTCCAATCGGTAGTCCAATGCCTTAACCACTAAGATACCACATCCCCCAAAAGATTAAGGTGTGGCTTCTGCATGGTTGGAATGAAAACCTGCACCCACACTGTCCCTTTCCAGGTTATGCCTGATCTGGAGAGTCTTTGTCTACTGTAGCTTTACAATTTTACTTCAGTGGAACTAAAAGGCCCAGACCTGTTCCAGCACAACAATGCACCTGTGCACAAAGGTTCAATTTGGAGTGGAAAATCTTGAGTGTCCTGCACAGAGCCGTCACACTGACTCAACCCCACTGAAAACCTTTGGGATGAACTGGATCTGGACATCAACATCAGTGTCTAATCTAGTCTCATTAATGCTCTTGTAGCTAAATGAACACAAATTCCTACAGTCATGCTTGAACATCTAGTGGAAAGCCTTCCCAGAAGAGTGGAGTCTGTTATAGCATCAAAATGGAAGCCAAATATGTGGATTTACCTACTATATGTGTTTCATGTTCAAACTTTTGGTTGTATTTTTATAAATTGTTAAAAATCTCCAGAACACATTGCATTTCTACAGCTATACAGCTCTGTCCTTTGGCTCAGTTTTACAAAAACTTATGCTACAAACAAAATGCACAGTATGTTTAATTTACTTCCTGGATTCACAGTTGAATCACTTTCTCCAAGCACTCTTAAGAGACTTCAAAGCACTTTTGTACGTCGCTTTGGATAAGAGCGTCTGCCAAATGACAGAAATGTAAATGTTTACTAGAGGTCACTCCACCTCACTAAGATGCTCTCAGACTGGGTGTTGTGGTCAGGGTGTTGAGAACGTAATGCTGGGTTCTTTCTGCACTGAAAAAACCAGCACTGACTGAAAAAACTTACTAAGGTTTGAGTGAAATGGACTAAACACTGCATATTTAAAGGCATCCTTCAAGATAATGGTGGTCAATGATTAATATTTAGGACTACCCGAAGAGCGGGCATTGAAGAACACTGGACCCAGGCACTTTGGATAAGAGAGTCTGCCAAAGAAATGAATACAAACGTACATGTGCATGCGAGTATGTGTATTGACCTGTATGCGAGTATGCATATTTTATCTTTATGTCTATACTTTGAACGACAGAGCAGTCAAAATTGACATGACGCATGTAAAACTTTTAAAACATTCAACTGACAACAAAATTGGCTGGGAAAGAAGGTCACCGTTTGTTTAGAGTCGACGTTCTAATCTTATGACTGCGACCAATTTAGAAATTCAATTTCCCTGTGCTGGGAAATGACTGTTCTATATGACGTCTTCCTCATAGCCTCCTGGGCTGGCGAGCTGGTAGAAGAAAAAACACACACACACCACACCACACTGACTGATGGCTCTGTTGATCTTGTGAAGTCCACTTAGGCTCCGTCATTTCAGAGAAAAGGTTACAGAAGCCTGAGGATGGAGTTTAGGAAGGAAAGAAAGAGATTTGCTGGGTTCCTAATTGGCCTGGACCCCCTCCTTCCTCCACCCTTAAGTCATAGATAGTGAGTCAGCATCTGGGTGATAGGCATTTAATAAAGGAGGATAGGGAAGAGGAAAGGTAGATCTGGCCAGGTTTAGTCATCCATTTGTGCAGGAGTAAGGCCGGAGGGGCAGGAAGGGGCAGATGGTGGGTGACTCACACATTTTTTTAGCAATACATCCTTGTCAATTAGCTGATAGATAAATAAATTTATGGACAGTCCTTGGGAAAAAAATGCTAGCCAAGGCATTGGTCATAAATTTCTTCACCTTGCTGTGCGTGCAGTCCGCAAAGAACCAAATCGAATCCTCTAAATGTTGGCATTGTGACTCAGGTGTGATGTTTCCAATCAGAGAAGATATTTTTTTATGTCAATGAGCCAGATCTATCGCATGTTACCTTGTGAGGTAAAGATTTTAACATACCTGTTACCTGGGGGTCGACAGCAATGATATGAAGCTGGGGCTAAAAAGGATTTGAGGAAAGAATGGGCCACTTTTAGAGAAGAGTAAGGGCCATTAGCAACTGGAGACAAATTGCCCAGCCAGTGAAATCCACCCTGAACAAAAAGACATTCATCATCAACAAGTACAGATTGTATGATAATAAACGATCCTTGAAATGTTTCTGGTCTTGGATGACCTGCCTCGGGAAATAAAACATGGTAGTCTATAATCATTAAAGACAATGTGGAACTGCTTCATGTCAAAAACCAGAAGCAATGGAAAGAACAGGAGATGAAGTTCAGCCCTTCTCATAGCTCATCATGTTGCTCTTAAGACCAGCTGGGACTTGGACTCTTTCAAAGCTCTATGCCATCAAAAGCCAATCGTTTTTGAGTTTAAGAGTTTAGTCCTTGCTTCTTGATTTCACTCAGATGATGTGAATGATGGTCCACTTTAAATTTCCTTCAGTTCATCAGATATGAGATCTGCAGTAGCCAAATCCGAGGAGTGCTAAGGGTTTATTCACTTGTTTTCAGATATTTTGATCGCTTGATGCTTCAAGTCTTGAGAAACGTTTGGGAGGAAAATGTGGAATGCCAGAGCATTGGAAAAAGTCCAAACGATTTTACAGGAGCAAATGATGCACTAAAGGGAGGAGTTGATTTCAACATCCTGGTTTAGTCCTCACAAAACCTCCTGATTTATTACCATGTTATTTTAACATCTCTTAAAGGATCTAAAGGTTGTTTAAAGTAAGATGTAAGGAATAAAACACTTGCGGCTGGGTTGTTATCAGTGTTGGAATGGCAGGATGAAGCAGAGATAGAATTACCACACTGAACTGGAATAGCACATTGAAGTTCTTTTTATCTCTTAACACAAGAATTTGCTAGAAGTTGACATTTTTTGGTAAATCTTTCAACAAAAAATGGCTTTTATTTGTTTAGAGAGGATTAAAATGTCTGCAAAACAAGTTAGTACCTAAAACTCTTCTGTCTTGAAGACATTCTGGTAGCAAAACAACAGTCTGATACTGGAGACTCCTTCCAAAAATGTTCTCATCATTCTTGATTCAATAATGTAGCTTTTGTTGTTTGATTCTTTATCAGTGTTGGTCTCATAAATAGCACATTGTTCAAGCCTAATTCTTGTAACCAATGAATTTGAAAAAAAAAATGTACTCAGTTCTATTTGTCAGTAATTTACTTTATTGCAGGTTTTGATCTGTTGAGTTTAGATTTGTTTAGGTATTCAGAAATGTACCTATATATTGTTTTTTTTCTTCAACAGTGTTTCACTTCTGCTACACCAGTAAACTCTGGCCTCTAGAAATAGATGGCTGATTCCCCTGGAAAGAACCTTAGCACTGTCTATTCCCATCCATCCCACAAATCTCAGTGAGGGAGTTGGGGTGGCAGAGAACTTGGGGAGTGACTTTGGTGCATTTGGACAGTAGCCCAGTTGCCACTTCATAAATCCTGATGTTTAAAAGTCAGGAATTTCATTGGCAAGACATCAAGTGCAGCCCTCACTGCACAGGTACAGGAAATTTAGCATGAACTTAAATGTTTGACTTTGGAGCCGGATATCAGCGTACGTGCTGTACATTTTTTATTTTAATTCATGGATCCTCAACATTATGAGGTTAGAAGCTAGCAGTATAGGTGGTGGAAGTAAAAATACTTTCTTTATCACTAATAACAATGACATCGCTTCCGCATTTGGCAGACGTTCTTATCCAGAGCAACTTACCTTGTCAAATTTTGTACAAATGAGCAATTGAGGGTTAAAGGCCTTGCTCAGGGGCCTACCAGTGGCAGCTTGGTTGACCTGGGATTCGAACTCACAATGTCTTAACTACTAAGCTACCACATCCCTCATGCGTATGTTGGGAAGTTGTAGCTAATTTGCTAGCTGAAAAAAAGGAAAGGCTTTGGGAAATCTATAAATGCTAAAACAAATATGACTCTTAGCTGAATGTGAGGTTTGTAAGCGTACCCCTGGGACAGGGATGTACTCCCTGATGGTGCTACCCTTAAAAATGGACCAACTAAAGCACCTTGGAAGACCACTGTCTTCTAAGTTGGAGCATTTTTAAGTCAAGAGTGAACAAACACCTCCAGGAAACGTCCTGCTCTACCTCGCCTTCTGACTGGAATGAAATGAATACTCACTTTCACCAAAGGTTAACCCCTGGTGTGTTCAGTCTTCATTATGCGAACCTTAAAGGCCATAATCAGCATTAATTATCTCTTATTACTGCCTTATTTACGACTCTCGACCTGATAGACCACCCACTTTAGTCACCTCACATTATGTCGAATTGCTCCTAGACTTCACCTGACAACTCTTACTGATATGGATGATTTTGGTGCTTGTTAAAAAAAGGAGAAAGAAAAAGAAAAAAAAAAAAGGAAGTAAACGAGCTCCTAGCTACCGTTTACACTTCATCGAGGAGACGAATAGGTTCTCAAAAAGCTGAACGGATAATTGCAAAGTAAACACTGTGCTCGGGTTTCATCCTGTTGGCTCACACTCGTGATCTGTAATACACTGGCGAGGCTCAAACACTTTTCCCAAAACTCATGTTTAAGCTTAATCTTTGTGATTGGCCAAACAAGCCTGCCGAACATAATCCCAGCTATTTCTCTCTCTCTCTCTCTCTCTCTCTCTCATTGCCTCCCCACACACTGCTATATTTCAGAACTTTTTCCAAGCAGCCACAATGCTCACCTAAGGCTATTGAGTCAGTGCCCACAAATATGTTTTGCATTTTGTTAATTAGCGAAAATTAAATGTTTAGCTTTGTTCTGACCAACGCTGAGCAGGAAGAACGTCGTACTCCATCCCTCTATAAACAGTTTTACATCGTGTTCTCCGGTTAACAGTTTTGTACCGTAAGGATTGATTCCCAGCATTGATGCATATCCTCTAACCCACCAGACGTCTCACAACCGCTTCTTGTTAGCGGAAGCAGAACTTATGTTTGAAATTTGTACAAGTACGTGAGCTGGTCTTTATGTCTTTTGCTTTTATCTAAAGACGTTGAATGGGCTTCCAGATGGAGCAGCAGGAAAGGGTTCACCATGTCATTGGGAGGTCGAGAGTTTAAAGTCCTGATGATGCCACTCAAGGCAGTTCAGCGGAGGAGAGTTTTAGAGGTTTCCTTTGAGTGTGTTACACTCTTCTGACTAGCAGATCCAGTAATTTAAAAAAATGATAGCGAAGGAAGCACAAATAAAGCTTCACTTTGTCCACTGGCCGTGCCATAGACCAGAGATGGCTAGTGGATAATGGGAATTCGGAAATGTCCAGAATGTTGGAAAACTACTGGAAAGGTCAGAAGTCTGTTATTCAGAAACTAGTTAGATGGATAAATTTTTTTTTCACCAGATGTATCAACAAATGGAAAACACAACATACAAGTGTTCCATCTAGGCTGTATTCCCTCCTAGCTCCAGTTATTCCCAGGATAATATCCAGATCCACTACATCGAACATGAATGTATTAGTATTTTGTGCTTTCTCTTATCCTGTTTTAAATTTCTTCTGGAAGTTTCTATTCTGATGAGTTTAGGGTCTTGAGTCTATTTAATATACATACATATATACATATATA
The DNA here is from genome assembly GCF_019097595.1 of Hemibagrus wyckioides. Taxonomy (NCBI): domain Eukaryota; kingdom Metazoa; phylum Chordata; class Actinopteri; order Siluriformes; family Bagridae; genus Hemibagrus; species Hemibagrus wyckioides. Next base: position 18,188,364 of record NC_080737.1, on the reverse strand, counting down.
TTTTATCCCCACATCTCCATGTACAACCTCTAGATGGCGTCCGTGTGCAGAGACTCGACCCTGGAGCTTGTCTAGTCGCTGCTTGCTGGGTAAATAAGCTAGAAGTTGAGGTGAGATCAGTGGTGCTTATGGTGCTTTAGGACAGTTTTAACTTTAAAATAGATTTTGTAGACATATCAGTGGGAATTTGTCAGAAAAGGGAACTTTTTTCCATTAGGCTAACATGGAAAAGTTTGTGGACTTCTAAATACATTCGAAGAAACAGGGATTTTCTGAATGAACGCTGACGTGTGTCATAATCCCTCCATGACTCGGCTATCACTTTTGGCCGATGTTCTTACACTGACGTCGTCTCGTTGTTCCCCATCAAAATATCTGCATTAGAGCAGCAGATATTGTGAGTTTACAAATTCCAGTGTGGAAAGACGTCCAAATGATCATAGCTGCGCTTCCTCTGTGGGTGGGAAAGCTGGGCTGGTGGTGTCTTCTGGACACCTCCTGTGATGTCGGATGAGATGGTTGAAAAGATGTACATGCGTGTTAGAGGAGATTATTTAACGTGTTCATGTATCACAGTCACTGGTCGGTAAGGGCCTTGTTATAGAATCGAGAGATAAAAATAGTGTATTATTAATTCATGTGAATGGTGACTTGTGTATTTTAGTGCAGTTTCATAACAATGAAACTTTCCTAGACATTACATCACGCCGGTGTGTTTGTTAAACAAGAGATTAACCTGAGCACCCTCTCTACAGTAAACTGTCTCGATGTAGCTGATGCAGCTTCGAGGCTCATTAGGAATTTACAGGCAGTTTTCGCATGTGTGTAAATGTGTGTGTTTGTGTGTGTTGGATACACAGGCTGTTCTTCCTGGGTAAATGAGTTCCTCTTCTACATTAACTAAGTAAGGACGAAAAAGGTACGTGTGAGAGAGAGATAGTCAGGCAGTCTGACAGAAGACAGACAGAGAGAGAGAGAGAGAGAGATGCAGAGTCGGAGAGACAGACAGACGGGGCGGGGGGGACAGACAGACAGAAGACAGTGGGAGAGAATCAGAGGCAGACAGAGAGGGAGAGACAGACAAAGAGATAGAGTGAGAGGGAGAGACAGACAGACAGAAGACAGAGAGAGACATGGAGAGACAGACAGAGAAAGGGAGAAAAACTGTAAGATTGGAAAATAAAAGAGGGAAAGAAAGCATCATATCTCTCTCTCTCTCCCTCTCTCTCTCTCTTTCTCAATAGATAGATAGATAGATAGATAGATAGATAGATAGATAGATAGATAGATAGATAGATAGATAGATAGGAGACACAAGACAGACAGAAAGAAAGAAAGACAGAGTTAGAGATAAAGAAAGATGGATCGTGAGAAAGAAAGAAAGAAAGAAAGAAAGAAAGAAAGAAAGAAAGAAAGAAAGAAAGAAAGAAAGAAACATCTGGAAAGAAGGATAGACAGGAAAATGTGAAAAGGGAAACAGATGGAGAGAGAGAGAGAGAGAGAGAGAGAAGATTAAGTGAGAGACAGATGGAAGTAGAAAGAGAGATTGTCGGATGGAGAGAAATGCAGACAGAAAGAAGGACAGAGAGAGGAACGACGGAGAAAGTGAGACTTGAAGAGAGAGAGAGAGAGAGAGAGAGAGAGAGAGAGGGAGGGAGAGAAAGCGCTGGTTCTGGCCACCACATGCCGATGATGTCATCTCACAGCTCTGCAGTGTGACAACGAGAGGCGGCGCGGCATTTGATCTTTTTTATTTTCATCTCCACTTCATCTTCCGTGGCTTATCGATGATCCTTCACTGTCCCCTGACACTCTCTTTCTCTCTCTCTCTCTCTCTCTCTCTCACACACACACCCAGACACAGACACACACACACACACACTTATACACACACACACACACACACATAGGGATGGACACCTGCCTTTTGTTTACGCAACAATCCCAACATGACTTGTGTGTAGTGCGCGATCCCCGAGTGCCGACGCGTCTTGCTGAAGCCGAGCTCCAGGGCTCGATTCAATTAGAAGGAGATAAAGGGCCGTCATTGAGGATGAGTGGAGATAACGGATTGGAGTGCCTCAGCTGCCCGCCTTTGTTTGCTTAATTAAGGATGACCTCATCGCTAAAAATGGCTACTGCTTCTCCCGGCGTCACGAGCAGAGCCATCAGCAGATTGGAGAGCAGGCAGGGTGCCAAGAACGCACACAACTCTCTTTCTCACACACACACACATACTTTCTATCAGTCGCTCTTGTTCTGTCTCTCTTTCTGTCTCTGACACACACCTATAGAATATAGAGACGCTTCGCTCTCGTGCATGCGTTCTCGACTCGAGACGTACGTCTACATAAGTGCCAACAAAAAAGAAGTCGGTTTCGTTTACGGCATGCACGGTGTTAACCGCTCTCCCTGCCAAATGCCACACACATGCAGTGATGTAATGCCAGTCAAGTCCAATTCAGCATCGGATGAGGTCACCGAGTTCGGAGCTTTCTCTGTGCGTTATGATGGCAGACCATCGGCTAATTAACTCGTATGGCATATGAATATGGTCCAAATTTACGGCGCTTCATAAAGGTCGCCGGCCAGCAGACCTTTATTGCTCGGATGTATTTATGTATTTTAAATCATTCCCAGTTTTAAATTCAGTTTGCAGCAGGACTCCACCCAGAAAGTTCTCCTTAATTTGTGAAAATCTCATTTCCGACCGCCTGAAAGCAAAAGACATTTCTCTTATTAAAAAATGACGTCGTTAGCTGCGCATTCAGACGCGTAAATGCTAATTAGGTTGTTGTGCCATGGGACAATGTAACAACAGGATGGTGCAGATGATTCAGATCAGAATTAATATCTTTGATTAATTTGAGATTAATAAGAGTATTACTAGGATAATGATTACTGATTGTCTCCATACTCACTTTTTTTATTTCTATTCAGAAAAATAAAAAGCAGAGACAGTCATTTGTTACTTCCTGAGTTTTTTTGCCTTTTGCCTGACTTGACCTTCACAGAGCAGAGCAGGAGACTAAAGTGACCTCACATCTCCCCCCCGAAAAAAGATGGCCAATTAATGACTCAGCACTGACCTCAGCCACAGCACTGACCAAAGTTTGACAAAAAAAACCCACAACCTTGGAATCTCACCCTATTTCAATACTTCCAGATTTCCTCAAGTAAATTCAACCCCCTTCTCAGGTATAGAGTAGCGTTCCCAAAATAAAAGCTGTTACAAACATGTCAGAATTAATATTCGGAATGTTCTGAGACTCGAGCACGTCAGCATATATTCAGTGTTTAGTCGGCGTAAAACGTTCGAGAGTATAAGGGTGAAGAAAGGGTGTTAGAGGAAGCCGTCACTCAGGTGTGTGGATGGTAGAGAGAGTGCTGACAGTTTAACAGGGGATGGAGCTGGCAGCTTAGGAAGCTCATAAAAAGTTGCATATGCACCAAACATGATGGAAGACATACCTAGATCTTAAAATATATATATACATAAAACTATAGCTTCCTGCAGAGCGGCGATCATCCGATGGAGGTTTCTGAGGACGAAACGTATGAAGAGAGAACATGTTAATTTATCGTGTCACTACACACAAAAACAGATGGGTGCTCTTCCACCAGAGGATCGACAAGGCTTCCGTATGCTCGAGTTTGCAGGTTATTTAAAGGTCCCGAGACGCAGAGCCATGTAGAGATCAAGCACTTCTCGGTGCCATTTATATCACCAGCAGGTTGCATGATGGATTTCGTGTAGGAAGTTCACCGAGGCCAATGCGCCCTTCTCCATCTGGCCAAGACAAACGTAGGGACGGCTCAGTCTGAAGTCGGATCCTAGAGACAAATGAATGTCAGGCAAGATCTCCAGGTGTGATACAAAGGGACACATTATTGCTGGAGCTTGCATATCACGGGAAAAATCAGTCTTACTGTAGTAACTCGATCTGGCACCGTTGGACGTCTGGAATATTGAATATTCCGAGAAGGATGGATCACCCTCCGTGTTAACATTTTAACATCTATGAATGTGAAGCTTTGGTGCCTTTCAACCTGTCGGATACTGATTTAATTGCCGTTTCTTCATCCCATCCTTTCTGTCATGGAGGTCTGACCTGTGACCTAACCCGAAGCCTCAAGTCAGACAAGTCTCGAAGGACGTGACCTTCTGCTCCTTTATCTTAAGTATGCTGTAATGTCAGGTCCAGATGTACAGATGGTTTACTGTTTCTGTTTTTACTGTACTTCCATGCAGAAGGTGAGAACAGACCCTTAGGGCCCTTAGAATTGGACACTGGAAGTCCCAAGCCAACATTTTCTTTAGACCGCCACCATTGACCAAAGAGCTCTGAAGGTCTCGAGGTTCATGGAGGTCTGCAATCTGAAAAAGCAATAGTAAGCTAGCAGTTTTCTTGTGTAGTGTGAAGTGTTGGATATGTTTGTTGAAATTTAATGGCTGACTCTTTGTATGACTTTATAGAACCCCCCTTGACTTGCTATGGATGTCAGGAGCAAACCTGTTCTGCTCCACCAGTCCACCTCAAAACACCACATTTACAATGTGTTACACCATTTTTTTTCAGCCTGACTGGTAAAAATAATTCTTTGTAGTGGATATCTGAGAATGAGTGGTCAGCAATTGGTCTCTGAATCAAGAGGAGAGAGTTAAAAAGATTTAGGTACGTTAAAAGTATGCCACCTTGTACATCCCACTTGGTTACAACCCAAGAAGGCTTGACCCAGGACCTGCAGGGGAGATTAGGTCTCACAGTTGGTTTATGAATGTCTGGGGATCCCCCAGGAGGTGCTATGATTGGGCATAGCTTGGTATGAGCTAACCTTTTCAACATTCTGCCCCAACCAGGATGGTGCAGTGGGTCGATATCCTGCCTCACAGCTGCATGGTCCCTTGGTTCTTCTTATTTCTGCATGGGCCTTTTCCTGGTTCTCTATTTTCTTCTCTTTCGAAAAACATATCAGTAAATTGGCTGGTGTGTGAATGGATTCTGAACAAGATGGATTAATTACCTCATTCCCAGCATTCCCAGGATCTGTCACGCTGACCAGGATAAAGCACTCACTAAATGCATGATTTGTTTATATATAGACAAAATTAATCATCCAAGCTCTTCTTGTCAATGGTTCTTGGTTCCAGCAGCTTTGTGGATCTTCAGAACCGGCCCTTTTATGGTGGAGGGTCTAAACACCTTGACAGTGGAAAAGAGGTATCAATGGTGTGAAGACCCTTCTCTGCTGAGGTTGTGCTAACCATTTCAGTGGCCTATAATGTATCTAGACGGATCAACATCCGGTGCCCATGTGATTACAAATAATTTTTGAGAGTCATGATACAGATATTACCATCAGCACGAGGAACTCTGCTTGTTCAGTAGAATTTGATAGTGCATATACTACTTAATATATACTTTTTAATGAATTTACAGAGTAGCACCACTTCAATTGTAGCAAAATGACCAAGACATGAAATTCTTATTAAGGACTAACAGGCCTAACTGAAAGAATTATTAAGTGACATACAATAAATTTTGTTTACTTGTATTTTCTAAATGCAGCAAAACTTTTCTAGAGAGAAAACAAAAAGAACAAACGAAACTACCAACAGTCTTGACGTCTTGAAACATTTAAAGAGTTTGAGAGCAGTGCTTAACTTTCCAAAGAAAATGACAAAAAAATGGGAGAAAGTGGTATTGTGGTGTGATTTAGAGGAAATTTCTCGTGTTTTGTCAGTTTGTGTTTTGTTTGGGGGTAAAAGATGAAGAAATTGCATTCAGACAAAGTGACTCACTCATTCATTCAGACTTTTGGCTGGAATCAGTGTGGATCCTACTGTGTTATGGCAATTGGTTATAGAAGCTCTGTGTAAACTTGTGTATGGGAATCAGACTTTTCAGCTCTGAAAGTTTGCTTTGGGAGAGCTGGACACGTCAGAAGGCAAATTATTTTCACTCAGTCTGGCCTGTCTGCAGATCGCACACTACAGGAAGCATGTACGTCTGATTAAGCACATACCGAACGAGTAGGAAGATGCTAATTGGTGAGAAGGTGTTGATTAATGTTGTTTAACAGAGGTTTAGATAATGGCTCCAACAGCAAGGCAGATCATAGGTTAATTGTTTCTATAGTAACAGCTCATTTACAGGGATATACCAACTGTAACAGCTTGTCTGGCTTGCTTTGAGGAAAATTATCATCCCTGGTCATTAATTCTGAACTGAATAAATTATATTAATTTTTTTTTTATATGGGAATCTTTCTTTAAAATACTCCTTAATAAATCATAGGATCCCACCCCTAATTTCTTTCATTTGATGATGTCAAACTGCGGCTACTATATAGCAGAGTATTTCTACTTTTACACAAAACAAAACACTCTCAGAAGAACTATGAAAAAGAAATCCAAAACAGTGTTGATTTTTTACAAAATAATTATGGAATTGCTACCACCATAGTAACACATTTATTCAGTTCACATCTGAAGCATTTTATTTAATTACATTTTGCGTAGTTTTGTCAGGAGTATTCATTTCAGGTCCTGTAATCCACTCTGAGGTAACAGTGCTGCTGCTTCTGCTCCAGTAAACCTTATCTCTCTTATTTGCGGTGTTGCCTGTAAGATATATTCGATACATCAAGCCTGTTCCTCTTTAAGCCAGATGCTGATAGAATAATTCTATATCCAGAGTGAAAGAGGAGCTTTGGGCATCTCTCACAGTACAGCCTGTGATTTGTTCCTTCTCTGCTTATGCTTTCTGAGAGGTCACCTCTCAATTGCCATGAGGTTTTGATCGCACCGTTAACTCTGGATCACGCGATATGCCTTTTCAGTGAAAAGAATTTCTCTTCTAATCTCCACCAGCTGCACGGTGCATGTCGTTTATGTTGACAGGCCTGGCTGAGAGGTACCAGGCCCTGCAGAACCACATTGCGGAGTTCACATACATCTGTGGCTGCCATCGTGATCCCAGAGATGCCGGGAGCATTCTGTTAGAGGCTTTAGAAAGTTAAGCCGACGTCATGTGAAATCACAGTGCTCCTGAGCTGGTGAGAGCGATGAGCAGATGTTGGATGTATGTAGATTAAATCTTTATTTGTTTTCTGTTCAGATTATAGATGTGATGATGGCATCTTGGGTCGAGTAAATGAGTTCAGCTGGGATTGTGCTGGCCTTGCTCTCCAAATGCGATGCAGGAGAATGAGTGATAGATTAAATCTCTTTTCGACTGACCTGGGAGTTCCTATTAGTCCACTTCCTTACACAATGTCGAGTTCAATCTAAAGCGTTGCATGGAATTTGAGCGTAGCAGGAATCAGGCATGAATCAGGCAAAACCCATTGTAATAATAATTCTCAGCTACTTTATTGTAATGGGGAGTCTTGTGAATAGTGCCCTACATTTGGGGTAAGAGTCCTATTTTCAGAAACAAAGTATGTGTCGTACTTTTTTAGGGGCAAAGTTCCGTACCAAAAGAAATGTTTAGGTTTAAAAGATCCTACATTTGGTGATTAAGTGTCCAGCATCTGAAGGTAGATTTGGAGGGATGAAATGTCCTACATTTGAGGGGGGTGAAGGTTCCTATATTTGGTGGTAAAGTTTCCTACCTTTTTGTGGGGGTTGATGTGTCATACATCCTGGGTGGGGGGGTTAAAGTTTTCTACATTTGGGGGGTGAAGTGTCCTACTTTTTTTGGCAGTATGTGTTCTAAATGGGAGGGGGGGTGTTAGAGTGTGAAGTGTCCTACATTTGGGGGGTAAAGTTTCCTACATTTACAGAGTGACATGTCCTACGGTTTTGGGGGGGGGGGGGGTCAAATTTTCCTACATTTGGATTGTGAAATGTCTTACATTTTGCACGTGATGTGTCCTACATCTGGAGGGTGAAGTGTCCTATATCTGGAGGGTGACGTGTCCTACATTTGGGGGATGAATTGTCCTACGGTTGCGGGTTGAAGTGTCCTATGTTTGGGTGATGAAGTGTCCTACGTTTAGGGGAGTGAAGTTTCCTACATTCATGGAGTTTGAAATGATCTACATTTGGAGGTGATGTGTCCTACATATAAGAGTGAAGTGTCCTAGATTTGTGGGGTGAAGTGTCCTACATTTGGATAGTGAAGTGTCCTGGGGTGAAGCGCTCTACATTTAGGGGTTGAAGTTTCCTACATTTGGGGGATGAAGTGTCCTCTGTTTGGGGGGTGAAGTGTCCTATATTTGGAAAGTTATGTCCTATATTTGTGGGTTTAAGTGTCCCACATTTGAGGTTACAGGCCATACTTTCAGAGGGTAACAGCGCCATGTCCTATATTTTGGAATTGAAGTGTTCTTCCTTTTAAGGGGTGTGAAGTCTACTCTAGGAGGGAAAGTGTTTAAGGGGTGAATGTTTCTACCTTCAGAGAGTGAAATGTCCTACATTGAGGTGGCAAAGTGTCCTACTTTGGGTAACAAAGTGGGATACTGTTTTTGTTGTTGTTTTTTTTTAATTATTATTTATTTTACTTGCAGCTTTATCTGTACATTACATAAATGTGTATTGTGATATGTAATAATGTATAAATGTGATATGTTTTCTTTGTGCAAACTATGGAAGTTTAGGACATTGTTTGAAAACATTAACAGGACTATGAATATACTTAACTAGCAATTTTACCTTTATTTAACCTCTAAACCTTAACTGCTAAACCTAAAAAAATGCCAAGACCCAAATTGTAAGACTTCTAAACCTCCTAAACCTCAAGCCCTAAACCCTAGCTCTTAAGCCTTAAACCCTAAGTCCTAGATCTTAAGCCCTAAACCATTTCTGTTGTTTCAATAACTAAAACTCCTATATCCTGGAGAAATAGTATTTGATTCTGTTCTATACATGTAAAGATGGGATAAAAATGTTGATCTGAGAGAAGAGAAGAGAAGAGAAGAGAAGAGAAGAGAAGAGAAGAGAAGAGAAGAGAAGAGAAGAGAAGAGAAGAGAAGCTCTGTGTTTCTCATATAAACTTCTTTGAGAAGCTCATATAATTCCTTTGGCAAAAAGTGAAACAGTCAAAAGCATGCCAATAAAGAAAACTTTGAATTGATTTATATTAAATCGAGACTATGTAGAAAAAGAGAAACTTAAGACAGAAGAGATGATGGAGGCAAGCTGTTTTTTGGCCCATTAGCGCTTTTCTGTCCTCCAACTTCTACTGCTCCTCTGTAGAGAATCGAGGTTTTGTAAGTTTGTCAAAAACGATGCTGGAATCAGCGTTGCGTCAGTCCGTGGTGGAGCAGAGGAATCCTGGATTCACTGGGGAAATAAAAACCCACACTTGGAATTTCACTCGTCCAGTGCTCCTAGTCGCCAGAAACCACGCGTCTTATTGTTCAATAGCATTGTTACGGAAACAGTGGCATGCCAAAAATATGTACTTACCTCTTTTATAACCTTCCAGCATTTCCACAAAGTCTGAGAATTAACATTCAATATCGGAATGTAAGATTAGGAAATCAATTTGTAAGAAATGTGCAAAATCCGTCTGTGGAAAGAGAAGAGAGGAGAAGACAGAGGGGGAATTTATTTTTTTTTTGTTAAATAAATGAATAATAACCTAATGAAACGATTATATAATTCTACATATAATCACCCATAAAGCCATTTCCAACCAAGACAAACCATACACGAGGAATAATAATACTGTTTTAGGAATAATAATAATAATAATAATAATAATAATAGTAAATTAATAAAAAGGGTCTATACCTGTTGTGAGAGCTATTAAAAAGAATGTAATGCACAAAATGTGGAAAAACAGCTTCTCTGAACTGGATGAACAGATTTGTATAAAGTGACTTCTTTAAGTTTTCACTGCTCTTAAACGTTTCCACATTTTGTAGAGTTACAACCTGAAATAAAATGGACATAACACTCTGTAAGAGTTTCAGTCAGGTTTGGGCTCTAAAAATATACCTAACTTTGAACCTCCTGAACTTCAGAGTGACATTAAATTCATTATTAAAACATGGAAAGGATATGGCCCAAGCGCAACTCCATCCAGAAAAAGTCAGTGACAGTGTAAAAAGGGGCATTAATCAGAAGAAACCAGGAGACATATCCCTGAAGTAGCTGCAGGTGGAGGAAACTGTTCCACAAACTGTTGCATGGTGTGAAATTCTGATCGGAGAATTAGGAAGTGTGGAAAAAGTTGATCTGACCGGATGAGGCCAAAACTTTCTGGCCTTAGCACAAAATCAATAGTTTTCTAATTGTGAAGCATGCTGGTGGTAGAATCATTGCGTAGCAAAATTGTGCACATATTTATAGATAGATAGATAGATAGATAGATAGATAGATAGATAGATAGATAGATAGATAGATAGATAGATAGACAGGCTGACTGACTGACTGACTGACTGACTGACTGACTGACTGATTGATTGATTGAATGATTAGAAACACCTGTACACCTGTTCACTCATACAACAATCTAAATGAGGAAAAAATTGATCACAGTGATTTTGACTGTAGCATGTTTCGTTGGTTTAATTCATTCTATAACACACATCAGTATCTAGAGTTTACTCAGAACACAGCAACAAAGAACAACAAAAAACATCCAGTGGGCAGCAGTCCTGCAGATGGTGACACCTTCTTAATGGGAGGAGTCAGTGGAGAATAGCCAGACTGGTTGGGGTTGACAGAATGGCTACAGTAAGTCTAGATAAGCAATCTGTAAGAAAAGCATCTCAGACCTCAGATTGCACAACACCATGTCGAACCTTGAGGTGAATGGGCTGCAACAGCAGAAGATCATGTCAGGTTCTTTTATCAGCAAAGAACAGGAAGCTGAGGCTGATGCCACAAGCTCACCCAAAATGAACACGTGAAGACTGGAAAAATTTAGCCTGGTCTGATGAATCACAATTTCTGATGAGGCTCAGAGATGGTAGGGTTATGAATCCATTGACCCAAACGGCCCAGTCTGGTGGAGGTGGTGTAATGGTGTGGGGGATGTTTTCTCTGCACACTTTTGGCCTGTTAATACCAACTGCTTGAATCCTAGAGTAATTGAATATTGCTCCTGAGCATGTGCATCCCTTCATGACCACAATTTACCATCTTCTAATAGCTACATCCAGCATGTTAAAGATAACGCACCATGATACAAAGCAAACTGGTTTAATTAGGTTCAGGGTTCTTTGAATTCCTTCCCAGTCACCAGATCTGAAGCCAGTGGATCACCTTTGAGATGTGGTAGAATGGAAGATTCACAGCATGGAGGTGCACCTGATGAATCTGCACGATGGACCAGAACCTCTGGAATGTTCCTGTGTAACATCTTATGGAAACCAGGCCATGAAGTATGTAGGCTGTTCTGAGAGGGAAGCTTTACCCAGAATTAGAATTATTGTTCCTAATAAAGTGCCCAGTGAGTGAGTGAATGCATGTGTATCTTTGCAATATAAACAATAATTCATTGTACATCTTAGAGAAGTCCTTAGAGAAACTGCTGGTACAACATGATAAATAAATTCTTTTTAATATCTTTATTTCACATTTTTCATTTTACCAAATAAGCCTGAACATCATCATTAATTTGTGCTCTACAGAGCCAAGCTCATAAAGCTTGATTTTGGAAAAATAATTTGTAATATTGTTCCACTTAAGCATCATTTCTTTGGATTTTCCTTCTCCTAAAAGGAAGCAAAGAAAGAAATGGCTCATTTTAACAGAACATAGAAGTTAATATGGCTACGTTGAAAGATTGCAGTTGAGCGCCGCTGGTGCATGACCGGTGAAAGATTTAAGGTTCGTTTGACTCGTTTCTATCCTTCTTTCCACTTTACCATCTCTGGATTATGTGCTAATTCCGAGTGAGACCCTGAAAGACACCAGACGACTGGCCTGCCCTGCCCTGCACTCTTCCCAGTCATGGACCAACCATTGATTTATTCTGATTATCAAAACACACAAAGATATTATTTCAATCCAGACCGCATCCCGAAACATAAACCTTCAAACTAAATTATTTGTCTCCAGTCTTCCTTCCACCTTTTCTCCATACACACTCACACACACAGAGACTTCTTTTCGAAGTCTTCTCTTTCTCCCTTCGGCATGGCCCCTCTCTCCCTCTCCGCATGGAGCTGTCAGGAAGCTGCCGGGTTCTGGCTCTGCGGCCGCATTCCGCACATGCTTGTGCCAGCGTCATATCGCATTCGGCCCGAAGCGCCTCTTGACCCATCCGTCACTGTTAATCCCAGGAGGGAAAAGAGCTGCAGATGCTCTGCGAAAACAAGCACGACTCGGGGGGTTGATTTGGTGTGATTGCAATTTTGCTTGTAATGTTTTCGTTGCCCGGGCTAACTCCACAGAAGGAGGAAAGAAGTAATAAAAGTGTCACTTGGATCATCTCAGGCGAGCGTGTGCGACTCGGCGGGCCTTCTGTAAACTCCGAGCACTTTTGCAGCACAATTAACAGTTAACACGAACCAGGCAGCCCTGAGCTCCCGGGCGCACGGGTGCAAAGAAACCAAACAAACGAGACATAACAGTCGATATGTTCCATAAATTCTCCCGTGAGCCCCCGCGGTCTTCAGGCCAAGGCCACACGGATGGTAGAATCATAACAGCCGTGTGTGTTTACGCAAGTCCGAAGAGCAGTCGGCCTGGACTACATCAAAAACAGAGGGACGTTTTATTTTTCTTTCTGCCAAGACTATGTGGCTTCTGTCAGAGATCCATCTCCCATGTAAATCCTCCTTCCACAGAAATGTACAGAGAGGGAAGTGTGAACTGACAGTGTACTGATTTAGCAGAAACAGGACCTCACAGTTGCAAATCCAGGGGGATTTTTATGAGCCAACTCGTATGAAGAGCTAAGGTTAAGGTTGCGTTTTCGCTTTTCTTATGACTTCATTTATATGAGATTTAACGAGATGATATTTTATTAAAAGGGAACCTCTGCTTTCATTTGATTTTACAGTTGCACATTAAAAAAAAAACGTACTAGCTTGGAGGTAATATGAAAGAAACCCAGTGCAGAGAGAACTGAAAGGGAATAAAAACTGACACAGAGTAAAAAGTAACGTAAAAACAGCAACCTACTAATGCTATTAGTATATAAATATATATTAATATGAATTGTGTATAAGTAACAATAAAAGATACAGGCAGTGCTAGTTAGTTAGCAACCAAGTAGTTAGCAGTTAAAACTAGCAACTAGCTAATACATGAATCTATGATTTTACTGATGCAATCAATCAGTACTAATAATATACTCAGTATAATTTATTTTAAATGCATTGTCTTCATTTAAAATTTGGACACAAATGCAAGTAGTTAGTTAGCAAGAAAGTCTATGAAGAATATAAGATTAGCCACTAGCTAGCATCATATAAGCAACCAACACTAGCTGCTAGCTAGATTCATGCAAACAACAACTAACATTAGCCACTAGCTAGCATCATATAAACAACCAACATTAGCTGCTAGCTAGCATCATATAAACAACTAACATTAGCTGCTAGCTAGCTTCATATAAACAACTAACATTAACTGCTAGCTAGCATCATATAAACAACTAATGTTAGCTGCTAGCTTGCATCAAATAAACAACTAACATTAACTGCTAGCTAGCATCATATAAACAACTAATGTTAGCTGCTAGCTTGCATCAAATAAACAACTAACATTAACCGCTAGCTAGCATCATATAAACAATTAACATTAGCTGCTAGCTAGCATCATATATTACACAACACTCCATACACTACACAAATAACAAGAGTCGACTGTGTAAATTAATTAATACAACAGTTCACACAATATCATGTACAGTACAAGGCTAAGCTAGCCGACAAATGCTTTGTTAGGGTACTTAGCTTTTCTTTCACAGGGAAAACATTCATAATGAGGCACCACAAAAGAAAAGTGTCCTGTTTTAATGACAGTTTTATAAATTTAAAAAAGCACAGGCCTAAAAACAACACGAAGTAGCTAGGCTACAAATGAAAGGCCGTGCTAGATGAAGCCAACTCTGAAAACTCTGAAATATATATATATATATAAGAAGTAAGGAACCTCTATGAAAGCCGTTGTTATAGAAAACAAATGAACGCGACGAGAATCGAGAAGGTGTGCTTGATCCCGTATAATGATTACACATTACGTGTCTCCCACTTTGGCCTTCTGTAACCCCTCCACCATTCTTACTCAGAATATAACATATGGAGTCGTATATTCAGCACTGGCGGTGCGGGGAGTGCGGCTGAAATATCGTATCCTATAGAACAAGAGATATTTGGATTTCTTGGAAGAGAGGAAACCATGCATGAATTCAAGGCATTCTATCATTCAAATGAGTCAGCGTGGGTCACGCTGTGGTCTGAGGTGAAGCTGCCGTTCCATTGTTTTCTATTTAATTAACGTCAAATCTGTAAAATATACAAAAGTCCGTGAGATGTGGTGGCCCCAGAGAGAACCCTAACGGCTTTGGGACCTTAGGAAAAGAGATCTTGGCTCGGGAATTCCTGAGGAGTCGGTATGCGTGCGGGAAGCTTTCTTTAAATACAGACTGCCTTCTGGGAAAGTGCCTATATCATTCATTCGCTAGGACCCTTCATGTTTTTTTTTCTTTTTCGTTTTCTCTAGACCTCCCCTTCTGCAAGCCATTTTTATAAAACCGCTCCCCGGGTGCATACAACCCAGGCACGTCACGCCATATCGATATGTTTTTTGGCACAGGTTTAAAAAAACGCCGATACATGTCTGCTACCTACTATGAGTGGAAAGTTGTACAAATCAAGATGTTTTCACTTCTGAAGTCTTTTGGAAAAATTCATCCACCTCTTGGGTAGTGCTGGGAAGTGTTTTGTCAGCGTCTCATTATTTCTCTGTATGCAGTTGGAAGATGTCGTGTGGTCAGCTCCTGTTTACAGTAGACACGTTTACAGTCATTTAAGAAAAAATGAAAGAAATATGTGATGTCTCTGTGTGCATGCATGCGATTAGTTGAGTCAACTGCATGTGTGGTGAGTTCACAACAACACAATTAACAATGTTTTAATGTTTTTCAGTTTCTCACGGTTGGTTTTGTGGTATTGTTGCTCATTTCTCTCTCTCTCCCTCTCTCTCTTTCTGACTGTTGCAGGAGAAGTACTGAGTCTGGTGGATGACCTGTTCTCCGGATTGGGTTCTGCGTGTGTGGTGCCTGGAAGAAAAAGTGGAGAACATCCTCATTCCATCATCTACTCCCTCATATTTAAGTGCCTGGAACCTGATAGCCTCTATAAGTAAGTCCTTGATATGTAACTCATAGTTCACATCGCAATGTGACTGTTTACATCTTTTATCATGGAAGTAAGTAGTCTTTATTTATCACATATACATTACTACACATTGAAAATCATTGTTATATCCCGTCCTTGAAGAGTTGGGATCAGAGCGCAGGGTCAGCCATGATACAGCACCCCTGGAGGGGGCTGAGGGCCTTGCTTCGCAGTGCTGGAACTTGAACCCTGATCTTCTGATCAACAATCAAGAGCCTTAACCACTTGAGCTGCCACTTGAGTTCTATTGTAACTTTGGAAATGTCCAAACAATATGAAAAGCACTAAATTGTGGAAGAAACCTGGGAACCCAGAGGGAAGCCATATGATCACTGGGAGAACAATGCAAGTCAGCTCGGATAGCAGAACCCGAGCTCAAGAAATATCTGGACACGCTGTGAGGCAACAAGATGACCAACTTTACCTGAATGAGATCAATCAAAAACCTCAAAGCTCTTATTATTCCTCTGATTTACTACCACTGCTAGACTGGTCAGATCATTCCTCTGTGTACGAGGTAGGTATACATTAAGACTCTTTTATGTTCTGGCTTCGAGATGGTCAAAGAAACTTTCCCCGAGACGTGTGAACAGTCGAGTCACCCACTATCTTCAAACAATGGGTGAAGACTTATCTTTCTGAAACACTTATTAAACTACTTCTTGTGTTTCTTGGGAAAATCTTGAGAACTCTGTTGATTCTTTGCATGGTTTCTGGATAGGTTCTACTTAAAAACATTTTTTGAAAGAGAAACCATTTTGGTTCTCTTAAAATCCTGATGATCTCCAAAAAATGAATGGTTTTAAAGGTTTTCTGAAAATATCAACATCGGCATCTTTCGGCGCACTGCATCTTGCTCCCTCTGATCTACTAGTGCTGCTCAACAGGTCCCACCATCCCTCAGGGTACGAGGTAGGTATACGTCAAGACTCTTCTCTGTTCTGGCACCGAGGCATATGAAACGAACTTCCCTAGATGTCTGAACAGCCGAGCCACAGACTGTTTTTAAACAAAGGGTGAAAACCTAGCTCTTCCTGAAACACTTAAACTAGCGCTTATTTTCCCTGTTCATTTTAATATAAATCTCCTCCCAACAGAGTTTTTGGGTCTAGCTAAATCTGTGACCTAGTGAACCGATGTAGATGTATTTATTGATAGAGACTTCGGTACATCCCTCTGGATAATTATGTCTACCAAATACCAGAAATGTAAAAGCAAATAAAAGTGGTCAAAAGAAAATCTGTGCGCTTGACCCCAGTAGCATGAACCTTGAGTGAAGAGAGAGTCCAAGCTAGTCACGAACTAGCCTGAAGTTTGCGTAACTGTTACGTATTTACACATTGTCGCATGAAGTGATGGCTTACAGACTTGGTAAAAGAGGGCGACCAAGAAGCCATGAAAAGACTCTGTGAAAAGAAAAGAAAAGAAAAGGCTGTTATGTCTGCGTCTCTCCGTTCTAAGCAAGTGTGACTCGGCAAAATATTTGCTCTGGTGCGTGTGACGGCCACATCCTGTTTGGAGTGTTTTCGCTCATGGCAGCCATGTTATTTGTTTGGAGCTGAGCTTTTCTTCCTCTCCCTCCGTCAGCATGGAGAAGTGCAGCTGGCTTTTATTAACACGAACATACTGTGGTCTCAGCAGCGCCGGCTTTTGCGATGGGGAATAACACGGTCACAGTGAATTAGACAGATCAGAGCAAGGATGGACGTCGATCCAGGAAGCCGGAGAAACTGACGGGGCCTGTTGGCTTGATCCGCTGTGTGAAAGTGCGAGCATCTTGCATTTGTGTTGCAAATGTGACTATTAAAATGGACAGATCTTTAGCTTAAACCCTTATTAGTGCTTAAACACCTGATCTGCAGATAGGATCTATGGTTCCGGGGGTCTTGGGTGCGAGATCCTGCTACATGGTCTGTAAAAAGGCATTTAGTTTTAGTTCAAACCTGATGACAAATTAGCATTAATAGCTCATTTAGATCTGAAGATGGTGACAGAATGTACTCATTTAGCTCTAAAATAAGAGGCCAAGTATGATGTAAATTCAAGCTAGTTAGAAATCACGCAATTCCTTCGCTTGACTGAAATAGTAGAGAGTTCACACACTTACAAAAAAGAGATGTAGCAAAAAAGGATCAGCACGGCTGCTTCAAGTGATAAAGGCACTGCTAGCGTAACATTAGCAGTATTTTTAATACTGCACTGGCGGTTAATGAAATCTGCCTCTTACTATACCACAAATTTTCCTCTTTACTATACCACACACTTCCAAATTATTTTCTTTACTATACCACAGATTTTCCTATTTTCTATACCACAAATTCCCAAATTACCTCTTTATTATACAACAAATTTTAAAATTTTCCATTTTACTGCAAATTCCCTTTTACTATACCACAAATTTTTTTAATTTTCCTCTTTACTTTAAAAAATTATCAAATTTTCATTTTTACTATCCCACAATTGTTAATTTTCTATTCTTCTCATGAGGAAACTGCTAATAACATGGCTGCCTGCTAGTTAGCAAACACTGTCAGATTTTAGTTTATAAATGTTAGAAAAGAGCTAAATCTAGCTACATGATTATATCAGAGTTGTCTGCTTGTTAAACTGCTAGTTTTCTTCCATCCAGATTTTAATAGTTTTAAAATCATAGAGCAATGTACATTAAATTAATAGCATGATTTCTGCAAGTTCCTCCAGATCTCTAGCTAGCATCAGACCTGTTAGATACCACATAGAGTTTACCACACAGGCTTATTATTAAGATGATAAAAGAACTAAACACAGCTACTAGTTTCAAGATTATAGAGCGGTTTATATATATATATATATAAATCATTTCTGCTAGTTACACTCCAGATTGCTAGCTAGCATCAAGCTTCTTTGATTCCACATAGATTTGAATTGTTTATAAAAGAACGAAACCTTGTTATAAGATAACAGTTCTTGCTAGCTACCATTGAGTTTGAGTTCGTTGGAAAAAACTTTACATTATAAGTTCATAGCCTGGTTGTTTGCTAGTTAGCATCCAGCTTTTCAGCTAAGATCCGGAGTTTATACAGGCTCCTTAATGACCATAAAGTTCGGATTAGTGTCAGCTGTTAAACGAGTTCCTGTTATTAAAGGAAGCACTAAGCGCAAAGTTACACTAAAAACAGCATGATATTGTGCTATAATAAAAACTTGTTTACCATTTTCTTGCTACTGCCATCACACACATACACACACACACGTCCAGATTTTTTGGCCAAACCTAAAGATCTGTTGAGACGCCAATGTGTGGGTTGTGTTTGATTTATTTTGCATCTTTTTTTCCCCCATCGATTATCGTAAGTTTTCGCTCTTGTCCACTCTTTTATGACAGGAACGAGACGGCTCATAATTTAGCCTTTGGAAGCTATAAAAGCAACCTCTAGATTACAGGATGTACCTTTGAACGGTTTGACCCTATAGTATGTCACTCAGCCGTCCAGTTCAACCCTCCTGCCCTTCCTAAAAAAAAGATCTGAACGCAATACCGAGAAATAATAGGAAAACACAAAGATAGCGGAGAACACGCTGTGCTCGTTTCCGAGCTTTCTCAACTGCTGTGTGGTTTTCAGTTTTATTTCCACCCCTGTGCTCTTCAGGGCCTTTACTTTATCACCTTTCCCTTTTTTTATTACCAGGTCTCAATGCTGGACATGTTGTTCTTTGAGCATTAGCTGTGAAGGAAAGCTCATGAACCATATGGAGAAGCAGTGGATTTTCTGACGTATTGTTTTTAGCTTAGTAAAACTAACGAAACATGCAACGCATACTCGGGAGAGCGACTCTTGGGGAAATCTTGGGATAGTTGTTGGTTCTTTACATGGTTTTTGGATGGGTTCTACTTAAAACTTACTGTTTTTTTTTTAAAGAGAAAATATTTTGGTTCTCTGAAGTCCTCCAGAAAAATGGATAATAAAATTAAATAAATAAAATTCTGAGTGTAACAAAATCTTTCAGTTTTTGAACATTTTTTCCAAAAAAAAAAAAAAGTTTTAATCTTTGGGTCTAGATAATGTAAATGTAACGTCTGGGACCCCCACCCTATGCGGGGCTCGACCCCAGACGCCCGTGGTGTGTGCGCGCACACCAGCACACGGTGTAATGAGACCCATGCGCAGGATTCAGCGAAGCACTGCTTTTATTACATTTAAGACGCGACATAGGGAAACAAACGTAACAAGACATGGCATGGCATGGCATGGCATGGCATGGATAACTAAACTAAACCTAGACCTAGACCTAGACCTAGACCTAGACCTTAGCTTGGACATGGAACCTAGCAAACAAAAGCCCAACAGAAACCACAGTACAGATAACATGGACAAGGACACAAACACAAGGATCCCTATTTATAGGGGTAGACATTAGGGCTAATGGGATACAGGTGACACAATCAGGATAGGAACAATAGGAAGGGCGTAACAAAAGACACACAAAGAAGCAGGCTTCCAAGGTTCACCTGCCAGCGCCCTCTCTGGGCCTGGCAGGGAACTGTCCAGCTGTTCCTGACAGTAAAACATTATTGAAGACCCCTTTCGAGAGAAAAGATTTAAAATGTGATTTTCCACAATTATTTTTTAAACAATTGCACACCCCAAAAGGAAGCTGTAGTGAAACTTGGAATGCTCGCCAACATGAAGTGCTGAGATATTCCCCAGGATGCACTGTACCAGTCTGTAGTGGTGCTATCGGTGACCAGCCGTCACCCCCAGACCATTGATGAGATCTCGGTTTGTGTAAAGATTTACGCCGTTGGAGAACTCTCAGCCTGCTCTGTGGCGCAGTTTCTAATCAGTAAAAGATAAAAAGCAGCGTATCTCATTCACACAAATGCATTTTCTGGTGTTGCTCAAGACAAACGCAAAAAGCTTTGCTTCTTCTCAGTGAAAATCCTTGTGAAATCAAGCTAGTGGAAACTGTTCTTGCCATCTTATCATCCAAAAAAAACCTCAAATACGGCAGTTAAGTTGATGATTCAGCCTAAAACCCGGAAAGTCTTGTGTTCATCACCGGACTGAACTTTCGATACAGCTTAGGCAGCTATAAATAGATCTTTCACAGAAGAGCCTTGCTAAACACGATAAACCAGGCACGACCTGTCCTGTGGCCTGAGTTACGAGGTGTTACATAAAGTCTCAGCTCCAAACATGTACATTAAACACCTGGGAAGTTTGATCCCAATACAAAGAACTTTTAATGGAAAACTAATAAAGTTTTTCTCAAATTACATTTTACACGCAGGATTTGAGCACACTGTGTTCCTATTAAACAAAAGCAGCAAAAGTGAAGGAAAAAACACGAGGATTATCGAGAGTTCTTAGAAAATAACAACCATTTGGGAATGTAAAAGAGTGAAGCACATGCTTTGAAATCTAAACATTAAAATACATTTAAATAAAAAGCCAGCATTTTTGCCTGAGTCTGACTGCTTTTCCACAAGCTGTCTGTTATAGTTGATGACAAACGAACACATTCTCTCAGATGGAATATTCCACAAGTCACACAAGTCAAAATTAAAAAATAAATAAATCAATAAATAAATAAATCAATAAAGCAAAATCAAAATTGTTTTCTGAAGATCCCTAGAAGAAGAAAATTCCACTTTGAAAATGTATTTATTTATTTATATATTTATTTATTTATTTATTGGAATTTCCAGTCATAATGTGATATTGACTGACAAGGTGATTTAACTAAATCATTTACTAAATTATTACTAAAGAAAAATAGAAACACATATTAAATAGATCATTAGAATTTCCTCATGAGAATAGCATTTATGCTAGTTCACCACATTTTGCTAATTCTATGCTAAAAAATAACCTTCAGCCAATTTAACAGCAATGTTAATTTGGGTCAATGTTGAAAAATGTTTTCATGAGAAGGTTTTTTGAGAGCTGAGAATTTTTTGAGACCCTATATGTTGTATAAGTGAGCGGAAATTTCCATTTTAAAGAACAGATTTTTGACTACAGAGGATGACCAGAGTGCAAAATTGAGAAATCTTTTCAGTACCGATTGTATGAAAGCACTTTGTGGTGGAGTCAGCTGAGGTTCTGGTCCTCTGCATTGATGTACATGACACATCACTGTAACCTGGTACAGATTTGTTCAGGAATAAAACTCTGGACAGCGCCGCTTTGCTCAGATGTGGAAACAATATATATATATATATATATATATATATATATATATATATATATATACACACAAAAATCAGGGAAAGTCATTTGGACATGAACATAAAATGTGATGATCCTTTAAACCATATCTGACCCCTTCGTTGCATTCGAGTTGCTATTATTGATGGTGAAATTCTCCTTGACTCTATAAAACCTGAATGGAGACTTATTAACATACCAGTCAGGTACATGGTGTGCTTTTTCGCCCCTTAGGAGTATTCCTCCACAATTCCTCCGCAGCGATCCATACTGTAAAAAGTCCTTTATTCACTATCCATCTGGAAAATAATGGCTTTCTCAGATCGGGTTCGAGGAACGGCTCGGCTTCAAATGCTTGGAAGGACAAAATCGAATGTTATGGAGATGAATTCCAGGTCTTTGAAAATGCTTTATTTACATTTCGACCTCAGACACCAGTGCAGGTTTACAGTAGCTAACAGGTTTCCATAGCAACAGCTTGCGCATGGATTTGTGTTTCGACTTAAATGGATTCGAAATCCTCCATTTCTGGAAGGAGTCTCCAGCGTCAGAGCGTTGGAACAGTCAGAAAACTATAAAGCTTCAACTTTAAGAGTTTACGCTCACAGTAGCGTGACATGCTGCGGTTTTTTGTCTTATCTCCTTCAACAGAGAGTAAAAAAGAGGAGATTAAAATCAAATTTTATTTGTCACTTACATAATCATACACAGTACGCGTGCAGTGAAATGTTTTTTGCGGCTGTTGGTGATCTATGAAATAGTAAAAAATATATATATATACATATATATATTTTTTTTTTTTAATGTAAAAAAATAAAGTAATTAAAATAATAAAAAATAAGTAAAATAAAATCATTAAAAAAATAAGTTATAAAATAATGAAATAAAGTAAAATAAAATAAAATGGAATTAGCTGTACAGGACAGAGGAAAAATTACATATAATATATACATTATATATAATTAATGAAAACAACATATGGATACAATACAATGACTAATGGTATGTATATGGGGAGATTTTTTAGAAAATCAGAGTGTGAATATAAATATGAGTAAAAAAGAGTGTAAATAATTTATCACAATTTAATTGTCTTCAATTCAACACAGATATTTATTTTTTTGACATAATGACTCATATTATGATCTCGTTTGAACCTGCGTGAGAAAGCAGTCAGTTGGTTGATAAGGAAGAATCCTGAGGAGTTAGATGCTTTAAGACCCATAAACTCTTTCATGCTCCCTGCCAACTAGATACTTATACATAGTCAGAGCGTCTCTGCAGAACATCCTCTGTACTAAATCACACACGCACACACACACATATAGAAAGTGAGAGAGAGAGAGAGTGAGAGTGAGTGAGAAAACACTTTTGAGATGGTCAGGTGGAGTATAGAGTTTAGTCAAGATGAATAGAGCACTGTACTAAAGAGGGGTGTCTGTGTGTGTGTGTGTCTGTGTGTGTGTGTGTGTGTGCTTTCGGCAGCATTCTCCCTTGTGTTTTGACATTCTCGCCGGTGAGGCAGACGCAGAGCAGGCTTTGTTCTCCGAGGCGATCACTATCACTACCAATTGTTTGCAGGGTAGCATGGCTTCCGAGTTGATCTATACCACACACAGAGTCCTGTGGCTCAGTGAAAAGAAAGATAGACAGACGGAGAGAGATACAGATGCCGAAGAGAAAAGAAAGAGTTCTAGAGTAAATGCCTGAATGTGAAGATGATAAACTGACACAAGAGGAAAAAACAGAAAGGACGTGAAGAAAGGGTTACATATGACAAACACTCATAGAACACATAGAACCATTTTGTCCAGAACATTGAAAAGATTCTTTTTAGTATCATTTAGGGATTATTATTATTATTATTATTATTATTATTATTATTATTATTATTATTATTATTATTATTATTATATACAAATTCATATTTGAATTTTTCGAAAAATATTTAACGATTTTTTTTTATTATTTCAACAAAAACACCAAACATTGTGAAAATTGTCCATAGTATTGATAAAATAAATAAAAAAAAAATCAAAGGAGAAAAAAACTGCTCCTTATTGAAGTGTTTCATCATTTGAATTATTTTAATTAATTTAATAAACAATTTCATATTTGAAACATCAACATCTCTCTAAAAAACTCCCCAAAATAATGGCACATTTTTTCACTTTTAGTATTCTGTAAATTTTGGAACAGTTTTAATGTAAAAACTTCCTTGCTCTGCTACATACAACCTTTTTATTTATTTTATTTTTTTGTAAAAAGATTCTTAACTATAGAACCCAAGGGTTCTATATTAATCCTCAGAAAATATTAGCAATCATTTTTTTATTTTCTATTTTTATTTTTTATAAGATTCTAGAACCATTTAGTATAAAAACTTCATCACTTTTCTACATAGAACCACTTTTTTGTGAAAAGGTTCTAAACTACAGAACCCCAGGGTTCCATATAGATCCCCAGGTAACCTCTTTTTGAGAATAAAGGTCCAGATATTATAATATTATAATATAATTTCAAATCCCGAGCCTTGACCTTCTTACATTTCTTAATTTTTTGATTTATGATATGAGACGCTTAAAAATTTGTATCGCATGTCACTTGTGTGTGTATAACACTCCGATTTTTTCCGGTTTGTTTTCTTGACTTCTGTTGCCCCGGTGAGATGTTGTCGAGGAACTAGCCGAGGCTGACAGAAGAATTTGTTCCTGTTGTTTTATTACTGAGCTCCTACACTAATAGGAGCAGCGTGTCAGGATTTAACCGTGGTTCGTTTTAACGTGACTCTCAGTAACATTTTTAAATAGTAACCAAATACTGACTTCATGGTTAGAGCATGAAATAAATGATCCAGGGTGACATTAATAAATGAATAAAAAGAGGATATGGGGTCAATGACCTCTAGTAAGGGAAAACCTGATTAGTGATTAGTTTAGGGATTAGTTTTGAATTTGAACATGGTTGTGTTTTGTTTCATGTTAGTTTTGACCTTTTTTTTGCCTGAGATATTTTCTAACAAGCTTTTTTCTTCTAGCTTCTAAAACATTTAACTTAACATTTAAGAAAAAGAGTAAAGAAAAAAAATAGTTGAAAAACCCAGTCTAATGAATGAATGATTTTCTTTTGTCCCACACACTTGGATGTGAAAGTAAAATCCACCCACTCCTGCATTTTTTTGTCTCAATGCACACCTCAACTCCACAGATGTGTCACATCTGTTTCTTTAACTTCCCCATCCGTTCATCTTTAACCTGTTTTTCCATCATTGCCTTAACATTTTGACACGTTTTGCTAATCAGGACAAAAGTATCATAATAATATAAAACTGACCTTTCTAACTCGGGTCTAATTCTCTCTGTAACTAGCCTCTTGTCTGGTGAGCTGCCTTCAGCTCCGTCATTTCCATAAACGCATTTGATTGGATTAACCACAACAGAGGATCTGCTACAGAAGCTGAGCTGATTCATGTTTTGAAAACTGGACTCGCTGAACGATGGCCATTTTTTTTCTGCTCTGCTGTGGTATTTTTCGGTCCGGCGAAATCCTTTGACATTCAGAAGCTTAATGTCAAAATTCGAACGGTCTCTGATGTTACTATAGATACCAAAAGGTTCCCAAGGAATGTTAAAGCTGCCACAAGACCTTTTGAAAGCTAAAGTATAGAAACACATCCCATCTTTCAAAACAGTGTTGAGCAGAAAAACCACACCTCCATATACCCCCCCACCACCACCACCATCACCCCCCAAATCCTTGTCCTCAAACCGTAAACTAAACTTTACAAATTATCTGACAGAAGAAAAAACACACACAAGCCACTCTCTGTCTTCACTGGGTGACTCGAAAACCACGTAATTCAAACAGCATGCTCGTTGTGATGGCCACATTGTTATGATGGGCAGAATCCGAGGAGATGGCTTTTTGGTGAGGTTTAGGGCAAGAATGCCACACGTCTCTGCCGATGAATAGCGAGATCAGGCAAACTATGCAAGCCATGCAAAAGTAGGCCGCGTTACAAACAAAACACTCAGTTGGTGGTACTGGAAGATGGTTCACCCAGACAAAGGACAAACCCAAAATGTCTGGCATGTAGAGATGGATCGTGGGGATGGAGGAACCTTTCCATGCAAAGAAATAACTAATCAGGATTGAGAAATGTCGTTTTGGTGGTAAGTGAGTGCGGCTTGTTGGATGTTTTCTTTGCTGTGATAAATAGTATCCATTTCAGCAAATTTTTACCGACGTGTTGTGTAACAGCAAGGATGGGAAAAACAAAAAGAACGAAGCTTGTGCATCTTTATTGAAGGGCATAAGAATTCACAGTTTGACAGAAGCGATGACGATTTCCTTTCATTCAAATCCCTGGAATACTAGTGGGAATCTATCCTGAATGGGATGCCAGTCCACCAACTGGTCCATACACAAAAACTTGTAGAGTTTTGGGAGGTTGGACGAAAGCAAAGAACCAGGAGGAAACCCACAGGGACATGGAGAGAATGTTTGAACAGATCCAAACCCAAGCTCAGGATCAAACTATTGAGCTGTAAGGTGACTAATTTGCACCAACACGCTGCTGAAGGTTTACCAGTGTATGTGAAATGTGTGCGTAGGTTCCTGTGAAAGGTTTAAAATATCTTTTAGCTTTCTACTTTACATAAACATAATATCAGCCTTCACACAAATGCCTCTCCTCAGTTGTAGCATCCCTCATTAATTAATGCATTCATTCATTCATTTTGTGCCGCGTGTGCACTTATAAATGCTAACGAAGCTATAATCAGGACCAACACAGGGACATGAGTTAAAAGAATTTGAACCCAATCTTCTTTACAATTCTAATTTTACAGCATAAAGCACTTTTCCCATTGACCTTTTCCAAAAAGGCGTGCGAAGGTTTTCGATATCTTGTACCAGCATAAACCTGCCTCAGCAGATTTGTTGTTCAGATTCACAGCACAGCACGAACGCTACACTCCTTCGTGCATTCAGCCAGCCAGCCAGCCAGCCAGGCAGCTCGAAGTTGTCCACGTCCAGCAGCTGAGCATCATTTCTCTGCACTGGGTGGTCCAAGAACACGCAGGCCTTGAGCTTTAATGTGTTTTGTATTTGCTGAACGGAACTCTGTCATTAGAGGAAGTGGGAGTCCCATTTAAGCAGCTATTAGCCATAATGGCTGGCCTTTCTTTTTCTATTTTTTTTTTTTTCTTTTTTCATTCGAGCTCCCTTTGCCAGGACAATTTCCAAATGTAACAGAATACTCTGGAATCCTGCAGGCCCCACACACGTCTGTTGTCAGTTATGGCTGTTTTTTTTTTTTTTTTTTTGAGCGTGAGTTCCTAGCTTGTCGGACCTAAGCTCGTAAACGAAGGTCAGTGACGTGTTTCTTCACCTCGTAGCACAGCGTGTAGCAGGACAGCGGGCCAGACAGGTTGTTCTATTAGCCACAAGCTCCTGTGATGTTAAACGATCGAGAGGAAAAGTGCCTGGGTTCCAGGGCTAATGACCATGTGTGTTTTTACGTACAGTAGATATAAGCTACTGGGTTTCTAAAGGCACTGTTATGACAGCAGTTCCATCGACTTATCTTTTCTTTTTCCCTTGGCGGCGTCGTGACATTTACTAGTTCTCGCTTTGCCTTTCTGTCTATCTCAGGTTCACTCTCTATGCCTTGGACAGCCGTGGCAGCCGGTCTGATGCGAGCTACGTGACAGTGCGCACTTCCTGTCCAATAGTTGATGACAGCAGAGCAGAAGGTACACCTCCTCTTTCTCTTTCCATCTCTCTTCCCCCACTCCATAGCAATCCATCTGAGAAGATTGTATCTTCACACCTGTTACTGGCATGAATGAACAGCAAGTTGTACATCACTGACCAGATGGTGAGATGGCAGGTCAAGGTGCCAAGGTGCGAGAGCTTCATTTCCGATCAGATGACATCACCACTGGTCACAGTCACGAAGTTGAAACAAAACTGAAGGAATTGAACTGCTGTACACTCAGAAAAAAAGGTTACTCAGGTATTCTTTGGATAGATAAATGTTTCGTGAATGGATTTAACTTGGAACCTTCTCCCTCCTGTTAACTTCAGGTTAGTTTGACCCGGTGTAAAAAGTACTCAAAAATGAGGTATAATTTTATATAAATGAGATTTATAATACAAAATATTTTTTTTAAAAAGTGCAAAATATATGTTAATGTGTTGGAAACAAGCTGACTAAAAAAGTGAAACAAAAAAAAATGGTGATCATACATACCTCAATTTTTATAAGCGGTCAAAACAGACCAGGTCAATTTGGCACATGGAGAGAATAAGTGTATAATAAATGGGAGGTAAATACAAGGGTTAACAAGTTCTAGGGTTCTATGTAAGACTTTACTGTTCCCCCTTGTGGGACCAAACCAAACCAAAGATCCTTTTAGGATTATTTCTGTCATTCTTTTAGGATTCTGTTCTTATCCTTTTAGGACTTTTTCAAACAAAGACTTCTTTAGGATTCATCCTACCAAATATCTGTAAAGGATTTTTCCTGCTGAAGATCCCTTTAGGATTCTTTTAAGATTATTTTAGGGTTCTTCCTACTGAAGGTCCATTTAGGATTCTTCTTACCAAAGATCCCATTAGGATCTCTTTAGGATTCTTCTCACTAAAGATTTCTTTCAGATACCTCCTACCAAAGATCCAATTAGGATTTTCTTAGGGATTCTATCTATCAAATATCTGTAAAGGATTATTCCTGCTGAAGATCCCTTTAGGATTCTTTAGGACAAGTTTAGGGTTCTGCCTATTGAAGGTCAATTTAGGATTCTTCTTACCAAAGATCCCATTAGGGTTCTTTTAGGATCTCTTTTGGATTCTTGCTATAAGCGATCTATTTAGGATTATTCCTACTGAGGATCCCTTTGGGTTTATTTAGGATCTGTTAAGGATTCTTCCCATTGAAGGTCCATTTAGGATTTTTCCTACTGAAGATCCCTCCAGCATTTTAGGGGCCCTTTGGGATTAGAGAAGATTTAAGATTTAAGCAAGTACCTTCTCTAAGAAATCAATAGTGTCAATATCAATACTAGCTTCAGTGTCACTCTCTGTACTCTCCCAATTAATACATTTCAATGAACTCAATCAACATGATTGATCCTTTCCAGTCAATCCCAGTTAAAGCGATCGTTTCTTTTGCTAACTCATTTCTTCCCTTCATCTTTCAGAGATAGCAGACCGAGTCTACAACCTGTACAATGGCTACACGAGCGGCAAGGAGCAGCAAACAGCCTACAATACACTGATGGAGATTTCTCCACCTACGCTGTACCGTGTGCAACACCATTACAACTCACACTACGAGAAGTTTGGAGACTTTGTGTGGAGGAGCGAGGACGAGCTAGGACCCAGGTGAGAGTCGTCTTCTTAGTACTCTTAAAACTACTTCTCTGTCTCCCGCTCGACTCCCTCCATCTCGTCATGCATACACATGCAGTACCTACACATAAACACTGTGGTCAGCTGTAATTTTGGCCTACTCAGTGTTGGTTTAGGCTTCCAGTGCAAATCCAGGCCTATAAAAGCGATTACGAGCAGGCTTGTTCCACTGGAGTGCCATCTCATAAGAACATAAATCTCATAAAAGAATCCATCCCGGTGCTGCAGTGTATTTTCACATTCGTTTATTCAAGTCCGTCCGATGTTTTTGTTTCCTTTAAATTCCTTTTATTATTCATATTTTTTTGCGTCAAAACCAGTGACTGGACACCAAAGCAAAGTCGACAAATTACAGTGTTATTATTCCAACCTCTCAGTGAGAGGGCGCCAAATGTTTTGGGCTCTAATGAATGTGGGTAAAGTGGCTTCTGGCAAACACTAAGTGGTGTGGAGGCCTGTGGCCATGTTAGTGTACACATGTGGAAATGTTGCTCTTAAAATGGGCCTCTCCACTTCCCTGTCAGGGACTGAGGCACCTAGTAAATCCAGGTGTGTGTGGCTTTTTGTTTTTTTGTTTCATCATGGAGCTTGAAAATGGCTGCCGTGTTCGCGGTGTTTCCTATGGAGAGAAGAATCACAGCAGGAGTCTGATGTGGGTGGAAATGTTGCTGCGGTTGGCACGGTTTGGAAGAAAAGAGGAAAAAGAAAAGGTTCTCCATGAAGATCAAGGTTAGCAAGACCTGAATAGTACTGAGTTTATTAGCTATTGATTTAGCAAAATATATAGTCTTTTCGACCTAAAAAAGTGTTCCTTAACCGTTGAAAGCAAAAAAAAATCTTCCAAAGCTTCCAAAAAGGCGTTTGTACTCGTACTATAGACGTTTGTACTATGTCTCAGAGGTTTTAGAAGCTCCAGACTTTGAAGGTTTGACTCATTTCTTCACTCTTCTTCACTAACCATTTTATCCTTGACTGGTGGATCCTGGACAGGACATGAGTCCATTGTAAGACACTCAAAAATTAATTTGTTTGTTTGGAAGACATGAGGAAAGAATGGTTCTACCTGAAGATCAGATGCAAATTTAGCAAGACAGGAACTGCATTAAGGTTATTAACATATATTTAGCAAGAGATTTGGACAGATCTTCTCAGCCTTCTACACACTTACCTGACTTACTTGAGCTGAAGAGATAAGGATTGAACTGCCTTACAACAAATTCAGCTTAGTGGTACCAGGATTCAATCAGTATTCTGGATCTTAATCCTTCACACCAGCAATTTAGAAATGCTAATCTACCTACCAAGATATTTTTTTGAGATGTGAAAGCTTCAGCTTTAAACTCTAGACCCTGGACTTGTGAGGCACAAACACTCTTTCTGATGTTTACTACTTCTAGCTTTCTAAAGAGGTTTATGTAGAACCTTGAAACCTGTTGTAGAGTTCTTGGGAGAACTTTGGAGAAAAATTTCCCAGGAAGGACCAGCTAAACAACCTGTAAGCTTTTTAGGGGTTCCTATCTAACCAGAAATTAAAAATTACAGGATAAATCTAGCAACCAAGTGTGTTCTGTAGTTTGTTCGTCTGAGGAAGCCACTTCAAACCTCTCGGTAGAACCTACAACAAAGTAGAAACATTAACCAACCCTTTTTTTTTCTGAGTGCTGTGACTTTGACCAAAATTAGATGGTACTGAACATGTTGCTATGAATAGATGCCAAACTAACCAAACACAAATTATTTTGTGACTTATATGTAGTACTCTATGGGACAATAGAGCTTTCCTTTCAAAGAGGCTTCCGACTAGGGCCTTTAGGAAGAAACAAACCATTAACTAACACCACTTGTGGTTTTTTCTGACTTTTAAAAAGTTCTGTATTCTTTGAAGATCTTTATAGAACCTTTAAAGTTTTCCCCAGAGGGACCAACTAGAGAACTGAAGGTGTTAGATTGCACATTTCAGGGTTTATATTGTACTTCACACTCTTAGAAATAAATGTTAATTGTAACAACCCAGAGTGTTGCTGCTCTGAGGAAACATCTTAAAATCTGTACAGCAAAGCAGAACAGTCTCTATACCATTTTTCTTACAGTGCCCCGACTTTGACCAACACTTAGATGCTATATCCCATGAATGGAAACCATTTGGTTTATTAAACTGGGGCAACCCTGATAACGCCTATGTAAAGCTGTACATTAAAGAGAGGCTTCCAATTAGGTCATCTTTCGAAAGAAATCCAAGGAACTATCCAAGGAATCCTTGAATAATCCTTTTTTCCCCCTGAAGTGTGTACAGATGGAGTGATTGTTAGCTGTTTTAAGTGGGTGAACACTAGAAAAAGAAAAGAAACAAAAAGACAATTCAAGCGCTGAAATTCAGACGTCACTTTTTACAGCATGTCCAACCCACTGCCTGGAATTTGGGATTCATAAGTCATGCCATGCAGAAAATTGATATAATGAAGGATTTGGTAAACATTTTTTGTGTGTGTGGCAGAAGCCCTGCAGCAGGCATTTAGAGGAGAGACTGGGGATTATTTATGGCTCTGTATTGGCAGTCTTTTTGGGAGTGCTGGAATTAGTGGTGCCTTTTAAATGGTAAATATGTTGCCAAGTGAAATGTGATCACTCAGATGTTTGTTTAAAAAAGACGACTTGGATATACTTCCATTTGGCTGTCCTGAGTTTAGCATCCTTCAGAGAGTTGAATAGACAATTGGGTTTGTGTACACTGTGTGTAATGGTGTAAGGTGCAGAATCTAATATCTGTTAAAAGTTTGACAATAAAACTATTACTTTAGCTAAGTGATGAGTTATCCCGGTATCACTGATGGCATGATAGCTATTTTATTACACATTATCACACACACACACACACACACACTTAAAAGTAGATCTTGTGAGTCTATTAGGTTCTTGTGTGTTTCTTCCAACTAATAAACATGCTTTTATTTAAAAAGTTATGTCATATGTCCTTTTGTGTCATTTCTACTTTGACAATGTGTGCTTTGTTTATCTACTTTAAGTTTCCAAAAAAAAATTTTAAGAAAAAAGATGACGTTGGAGATGATAATCCATCTCATTCACATTCGTTACACTCGTTTCAGTCACTGCTAATGACGAGTTACAGATTAAATTTATGAAAAATATCAGCCCAGATCTAGGGGGCGTGTCACCCTGAACAATCGCTTGCGAGAATCTATAGCCTGTGAGCTAGGAAGAAATCAGCCTTAGCAGTGCCTCTCACTTCATATGTTTTTGTTGGTGCTGTTGCAGTCAGATTCAGAAAAAGTCTAGTGTGAAGAATAACCCAAGAAGGTCCGTGTTGTTATAAGAAATTAAGGGCTTGTGGAAGATTTTTAAATATACCATGTTACATTAATTGATTAAAAATCATTACATCACAAAGACATTTCTAGCAGAAGGTCAAAACTGATGGGTCCTTCTGTTTGTAATTCACTCATTTTCCCAACAAATTAAAGAACAATTTGCATTATTGGAAAAACAGCAGCATTTCGCCCCCGTAACATTATGACTCAGTTTTTTTTTGGAGCAACAATTCATCTGCATCAAAACGTCCCCTAATTAACCGCAGCTCAACGCTTGTATTGGATACCATTCAGCTCTCTTCCACTCAAAAAATTCAGGAAATTGTTACTTGAAAAATCTCTGAACTGGCAAGTCTCTGAGTAATGAAAAGCCACGATTCTAATTGATTCTTGCATTTGGAAATCAATGCATCTGACTCATAGCTGCTGGGAGAGGTGGAGTTTGGATACAGAAATGAGAAGGAAAAAAAAAAGTCCTTGTAGTAGGTCTGCAAATGTCAGCATGTTTTTCGGTCATGATTGGCTGAATGTTGTGTTATGAAATGAAGCCCATTTGGCTGTGAACCCTGAGTCATCCTCTAAAGACTGCAGTCCAAGCGTCATAAATATGTGAATTATGCCTGGATTATTACCAGCATACAGGTTCTTCCTTGTAGTGTACGTGCATATAGCTTAGATGCAGTTCGGTGTTGTAGACCGTCAAGCATTCTTCCTCAGTGAACGGATATATTTTGTTTTCTGAACATTCCAAACACATGCATTTACTTTTCAAAGTGCAGACAGAGCCTCAACTTGTGGCATTACAAATCTTCAGCCGTTTTAAATCTTTGTGTTTTATAGTGATGCACAATGAACCTCCCAACAAAAATAAACGTAATAATTCATGCTAAATTGATATTTATAATCTGCTTGTAATATTTAAGCAAGCCAGTCATCTGAAGCACAAGTTCATAAATGGCTTATGCATTATACTATGTAAGCAAAATAATAAGTGGTGCAAACTGTACCTCCCCAAATAAACATACCAATGAATTTTCATATTAAATTGAAATTTATGCTGGATTTTTCAGCAACTTGAGAGTCTGAAGCACCGAGTGCTGAGTAAGTCATTTCAATCAGACCAAATAAAAGCTTTATACAAGCCCTAATCCAGACTTTACCCGCTGTGTTTTCACTTAAGAACAACTTTCCACAAGCGAGAGAGAGTGAGAGAGAGAGAAAAATGATGTTATTGAATTTCTTCCTGGTCAGAAAAAAACCGAACAAATAGCTAAAATTGTTCTGTAGTTAAATCACAGACCATCGCTGAAAGTTTACAGTCATACATTTTCTGCCTAAACATTTACTCATTTATATCTGCCAAGCATTGTTTTTGCTAAGTGTATCAACTTACATAATATTTTCAACCCTAAACCAGAGTTTGCAGCTACATTGAGTTGGGAAACTACCGGCTGAAGTCTGATGCTTTTGGGGTTTTTTTTCCTCTGCTACAGCCGCTGGTTTTCGAGCAAGCGTGTGTCATCAGATCTCTCGCTCGCTGACTGTTGTGAGATGAATGTTTCCTCTTAGAAAAAGACTTTAAAGCGTTTTCAGAACATCTTATGCAGTACATCTTACACGTTGGGATGTGTTTGTTGAACTTCTTTAAAACTATACTGAAGCTGAAAGGCAGTTTTTGATTCTGCACTAAAAGGATACGAGGTTTAGTAATATTACTGTTAAATAAAATATTGCTAAAATATAAAGATATTTTAAATATTAGAAATGCCCCTGCTTCAAATAAAACTGAAATTTGACTTGGAAATGCAGCTCAGGGACTCAAAACTGGGGTTTAAATCTCAGAGACCTAAGGCAAGATCCAGACTTGCTGCTCTAAGAATTCAGTCTTAAATCTCAGAGTTTGATTCATCATGATCTTGGAAATTAGAGGTTTCAGAATTGACTCAGAACTTTGACTCGACTCAGACTTAGATCAGGGACTTGAGGCTAACTCAGACTTACAGTTCAGAAACATGAGATTGGATTCAGCCATACAGGTCAGGGACTTGAGATTCGACTTGGACTTCAAAATGTTGCCATTCAACTCGGTTTTGTAACTCAGAGACTTGAGACTCAACTTTAGCCAAAGATATTAGAGATTTGAGACTCAGTTTGGACTTCAGCACCAAAGACTTGGCTAAGACTCACTGCTCAGAGACCTGACACTTGACTCAAATTTGCTTCTCAGAGTCTTGATACTTAAGTTGGATTTGAGACATGGCAGACACTAGAGGTAAACTTTGGAGTTGTAGTGTAGAGGCTTGACAGTGATTTGCTACTTGAGGCTTGATTTAGAGTTGACTTGACTTGACTTGACTCTGACTTGCAGCTCAAAGATGTAGGAGTGAGCTCAGACTTGCAGATCAGGGACTTAAGGCTCGACTTGGAATTGAAGCTCTGTGACTTGATACTCGACTTGGACTTGCAATTCAAAGACTTGAGTCAAACTGGACTGGTCCAGACCCAGACCCACTGTTCAAAGACCTAAAGCTTGACTCTGATGTGCTTTTTAGAGACTTGAGACTTGACTCTTACTTGCAGCTCAGCGATTCAAGACCTAACTTGGACTTGCAGACTTGGAGATTGAAGACTTCAGACTCAACTCTGACTTGAAGCTCAGAGACTTTGGACTTGCAGAAAAGGA
Organism: Hemibagrus wyckioides; assembly: GCF_019097595.1. Classification (NCBI taxonomy): domain Eukaryota; kingdom Metazoa; phylum Chordata; class Actinopteri; order Siluriformes; family Bagridae; genus Hemibagrus; species Hemibagrus wyckioides. Next base: position 18,153,439 of record NC_080737.1, on the reverse strand, counting down.
ACTTCAGACTCAACTCAATCTCACAGCTTACCAACTTAATGTTGGCCTCAGACTTCATAAAGCAGAGACTCGACTTGGAGTTGCAGCTGAGACACGGAAACATGACATACATGTATTATAATTTCTGCCTTTAGTCATGAATATCTTTCTCCCTGTTCTCTTTCTTCTGCAGGAAAGCTCACCTAATCCTGAGACGAGTGGACCGGATCAGCCTCCTATGCCGCTCTCTTCTCCGGAGTGGTTTCATACAGAGCCGAACCGAGTCCATGCCATACGTCATGTGCAGGAGTGAAGACATGCGATTGGCCAGCAGCACTTGGCACAACTCTCTCCATGAGACACGGCTAACCTGTGTGGAGAAGATCCTCTCTGTCCAGCGCAACATATACGGCAAGTCCAAACTCCGGTGAAACAGCCTGTTCAACTTTTTAGACTCGTCCCTCTCTGATCTAATCCGATCCGATCGGTTTTGTAAACCTATACAAAATGCAAGACTGTTTAATCTTTTTGCCAAATGGAAGGAAATTTTTTTGCCGTGCATCCCCTCTGACTGGTTTTTCAGCATGGGGGAGGGGAGAAGAAGGTTGCTTCGGAGGAAATGGAAGAACTTTTCCTTTTTACTTTTTTTGTAAAGACTGTAAAGGCCTGAATGTAAGGTCCTCACTTCATGGTGCTGCAAATTTCACACACCAGGAGGACGATGAACCGAGCACCTTTCACACGTGTCTGTAACATATTTGGAAACCAAGCCGAACGGAGAACTAGGGAACTAGAAAGCGAAGGCCTGAATCGTCTTGAATGGAATGCAATGGTTTGAAAATTATTATCTCCGCCATTTAAGGGGACTTTGGTGTCTATTTATTTCATCTCTTCATCATTTTCCTATTTTAAACAATGGCTTCATTTTCGTTTTCATAGACAGACCTTTTCAACACCTTAACGCTAAATGAATGATTAGTTCAGGGCTGTTACATACATACATACCATTAAAGTTTCTTAAGGCTGAGATTTTGAAATGAAGGATAGGAAAGCGTCACATGCTGAAGGGGTTGTAGTGTATTATAATTGTCATATAAGCTGATCATATGGGGCTGAATGAGCATAGTTCAGCGTTCAGAAGGTAAGTAAAAAAAAAAAACTAGCCTTGATAACTTCTTTTGAGTCATTTTCCATTTCATGTAATATCAATTGTGATAGTAAATTATACTCTTGTACATAAAATTGTAAATACAGTATGTACCAAGTCAATATGATTGTCTTATTTGGGGGTGGGGAAAGATCTATTAAATATGTATACTGAACCTCCATCTAAAGCTTGATTGAATTTTAGGTTTTTAAGCACCAACATGACCACAACGATTATTTAGCTTCAGTTGGAGTGGCCCTGCAGCATTTCATTCATTGTCCTGACTCAGCAATCTGCAAGATGGATTGGACGGCTGTAAAGCAATTTTTCACTAAGAAAATGAAAAATTGCACGTTCACTACAAACAACAGAGTGAAATATTGCTAGAATAGGAGGTTGAATCGAGAACGCAAGGTTTAAAGCCACAACCTGCTGCATTATATACTCATTGTATAGGCCGATGGTCATATTTCTTAATTACCTCCACACTACAGCTGAAATTCGGTAGGTGGTGATAAAAATGCAATCCGACATCGCAGTATGTTCTGTTTTCTGTTTCTTTTTTGCGGCGAGTTCAGCAGTCGGATTCACTTCACCAAATTTGACCATGAGGTCGGATTTGTTTTTGTATCCTTTTCCAAAATGGCTTCAGAAACAAGCTAAATAAGCATTTTAGCCTGTCAGAGGAAAGAAAAGGACAAGCCTGAGGGCAAGGTGTAGAGGATTTTACTCTAAAGCGAAGCCCTTTCATCCCTGTCATCACTGAAACCCCCCCATGTCATAAAGCTGCTCGTGTCAGGCCCCGGGCTTTTCCTCCTGCCGAGCTGCCGATTGAAAGACAATACTGCTGCTCTAAATCATCTGTTCTTAAAGTATCTGTCTCCTAAATGTGCTGACCATTCGGGACACTAAATCTGCTCCTGAATCTAGCAGGGATTCACTTTTCCAGGCAACTCCTCAGGGCAGTGTTATGTTTTCTCTCGTGTAGGAAAGGCCACTTATTGAGAAGATTTTTCTTTTTTACAGAGCAGCTCTTCAATGCAGTTCACACTGATGTCACTGATGTTTAAGCAGAATCTGACAGGAAGCTGTTTATAGGTTTGGATCTGACGTGACAAAAATGTGAGCATGTGAATAGACTGTAGTTTTTTTTTTTTTAAAAATCCAAAACACAAAGTAGTTATATAAGTGTATATTTTAAACCTTAGATTCTCAAGTAAATAATATTTTTTAAAAAATGCACTTTATTTTATAACATGGGTAGTACCAAATATTGAATAGTGAATAATAAATAAATTAATTAATACTGGTATATACAGGGGTTGGACAATGAAACTGAAACATTGGCCAATTTAGTGTTGGAGGTTTCATGGCTAAATTTGACCAGCCTGGTGGCCAATCTTCATTGACTGCACATTCCACCAGTAAGAGCAGAGTGTGAAGGTTTAATTAGCAGAGTAATAGCACAGTTTTGCTTAAAATATTGCAATGCACACAACATTATGGGAGACATATCAGAGTTCAAAAGAGGAAAAATTGTTGGTGCACGTCTCGCTGGTGCATCTGTGACTAAGACAGCAAGTCTTTGTGATGTATCAAGAGCCACGGTATCCAGGGTAATGTCAGCATACCACCAAGAAGGACGAACCACATCCAACAGGAGTAACTGTGGATGCAAGAGGAAGCTGTCTGAAAGGGATGTCCGGGTGCTAACCCGGATTGTATCCAAAAAACATAAAACCACAGCTGCCCAACTCACTGCAGAATTAAATGTGCACCTCAACTCTCCTGTTTCCACCAAAACTGTCCGTCGGGAGCTCCACAGGGTCAATGTACATGGCCGGGCTGCTACAGCCAAACCTTTGGTCACTCGTGCCAATGCCAAACGTCGGTTTCAATGGTGCCAGCAGCGAAAATCTTGGGCTATGGACAATGTGAAACATGTATTGTTCTCTGATGAGTCCACCTTCACTGTCTTTCCCACATCCAGGAGAGTTACGGTGTGGTGAAGCCCCGAAGAAGCGTACCACCCAGACTGTTGCATGCCCAGAGTGAAGCATGGGGGTGGATCAGTGATGGTTTGGGCTGCAATATCATGGCGTTCCCTAGGCCCAATACTTGTGCTAGATGGGCACGTCACTGCCAAGGACTACCGAACCATTCTGGAGGACCATGTGCACCCAATGGTTCAAACATTGTATCCTGAAGGCGGTGCCGTGTATCAGGATGATAATGAACCAATACACACAGCAAGACTGGTGACAGAGTGGTTTGATGAACATGAAAGTGAAGTTGAACATCTCCCATGGCCTGCACAGTCACCAGATCTAAATATTATTGAGCCACTTTGGGGTGTTTTGGAGGAGCGAGTCAGGAAACGCTTTCCTCCACCAGCATCACGTAATGACCTGGCCACTATTCTGCAAGAAGAATGGCTCAAAATCCCTCTGGCCACTGTGCAGGACTTGCATCTGTCATTCCCAAGACGAATTGATGCTGTATTGGCCGCAAATGGAGGCCCTACACCATACTAATGAATTATTGTGGTCTAAAACCAGGCGTTTCAGTTTCATTGTCCAACCCCTGTATATTTAATACAGAATTTTAAAATACTTAACACATGAATGTCTTGAAATGTATATATGTATATTATTATTATTATTATTTTAGAGAATCAAATGATCAAATATAACTACAACATTGTACTGTTCATTTTCCTCATACTGAAAAAAAAAAAAATAAATAAATTGAATCGTTTATTAGACACCAATTAGGGCACCACACTATTAGTTTCACCCACCTCTGGACAAACAGTTTTTCCTATGAAAGTTATTAGACTTCTCAAAGTGGGCGGAACCTCATAACCCACCCGGAAATCACAGAACTGGAATGAACATGACTGACGTCTCAAACCTTTCAGCACCATGTGGAATCGCTCAGAGAATGCAGCAGTGGTGAACTTTGTAAAACATCGTAAGTAAAATAAATTATTATTGCTTATATTCACTTTAAACTTTCAAGGAACTGTCACCTCCTTGGTCAGCTGCTTTTTGGCAAAATTGACCTTTTTTTTTTTTACCATGTTGTACTATTTATGTTTATTCTTGCATTTAACATTCCTGTTTTTGTAATTGCTTACATTATTACAGCTATAAATAGTAGTTTCAATTCAGTTCAGTTTATTTGTATAGTGCTTTTAACAATGGTCTCAAAGCAGTTTACAGAAGTATAGAAACAGAAAAAATGATAAGGATTAAAGTTAAGCTACTATTTATCCCTAACATTTATCCCTAATGAGAAGCCTGAGGTGACGGTGATGAGGAAAAACTCCCTGAGATGATATGAGGAAGAAACCTTGAGAGAAACCAGGTTCAAAAGGCAACCTCATCCTCATTTGGGTGACACTGGAAAGATAATGTAACTGTTGATAATGTCCTTTCTTCAGCAGCAACCAAAAGCTCTTGAGGAACTAAAAGGTCAGTGTAGTTTCTGAGTTCGTTATAGACTTAGCACTAATTCCTTCCTGCCAAAAGCAGACTGATGCAGTTCAGAGACGGTGTGATAGTCTCCAAGTGGTTCTATCCACAGCAGTCTCCTGGGTCATAGGCTGTCCATTCAGATCTGTCCCCAGCAGCAGTGAGCAAGCCATGAGACTCCAACCAGGGGTAAAACATATGGATGGATCAAGCAGGTCCAGAAAGAAGAAGTGGTCACTCTGGAAACTCAGAAGACTGGGAGCTCGGGAGTGGGACGTATAGCTTGAAAAATATTAGGTATGATTGTGATCATGTGATTTTTAAAGACAATGTAGATTGTGTGCAAAGTTTCCTCATCAGATGTTTTTTTTTCTTTCTCTTAAAGTTAATAAAAAAAGCTTGTTTTTTCATGTCACCAGCCTCCTGCTGTCCTGAAGATGTCAGAAATCTGCAGGTAGAAGCTATAGCTTTACCTCATACAGGTACTTATACAAAGGTCCTTTGCCTTCGATTATGTCCCCGTCTGTGAATGAGCTGTTGCTATAGAAACAATAATATATTTAAGTGACCTAGATGCTGTAATAGACACTAATAGACCTGCTGTAAGAAAGTTAGTAATTGTACCACATCCATGGAAAGTTCTTCCTCAGCTGTGAGATTTAGTGCCTCAGTGAACCGCTCAGGTTCCTATAATGTGATTTTATCTAGCTCTACTGTACAAAGTGTTCCTGATGTATGTGTGATCAGGTCGAGCTGTCCTGATCACCACATGGACTCGTTTGGATCCACTGTGAACGTCACGACGTGGAAATGAGCTGAGAACACACATCTTGGAGGGTACACTCTGTGAGTGTGGGATGCCGGATGCTTCTTTTTTAGACGCTCTGGGCCTCTATTATTACTGAGACGCTGGTGGGATCTGATCCTTATCTGTTCATGGAATCGTTTTTCCACCAGATTTGTTGAAGTTTCAAAGCAGCAGATGATTATGACTTTTTTATATGAAATATCCATAACAAAACTCTTAAAGCATCTTCAGCCTTCTTTCTGAAGCAAGGTTTTATGTAAAACCCTATTACAAATTAGTTTCCAAGCAGAACCTTTTTTGGAAGCCAAAAGCCATCCAATGACCCCTGAAGAACTTTTTTCTACCTCATGTAGTGAGAAAAAACAGTGAAAATACAGATTATTCAAGATTCTTCATAATGAAAGAGTAGCTTCACTGTTAACCATGTGGAACCCGTAAGAGTTCTTGGTTGCTGCTGTGTAGGATGTACTTTAAAGCTCCATGTAGTACCCTACACCTCCGATATCCTCCCTTGGGTAGGTATATGGTGTTTAAAATGTAGTCTTGGTACTTGGTATTTGCCAAATGAGTTCTTTGGTCATCTGTTCAAGAAAACCTCCAAAAGTTCCTTGTAGAACCTTCCAAGTTGATCCTCTTGAACAGCTTTGGTAGCTGAGAACCCTTTATTATCCAATTTTTTAGAGTGTACAGTCTGTGGCACAAACTTTTAGCATGCTGCTAGAAAGTTCTTCAAGAGTTCTTTCTCTCTGTTTTAGAAGTTCACAAACAACAATCTCATTAAAAATAAAGGTTCATAAAGAAAAAATATGGTTCTTTAAGAACCATGTAAAAAAAGGTTTTTGGGGGAAACAAAAAGAGTTCTTCTGTAGCATCACTGTGAAAACCTCTTCTGGGTTCTTCCTGGAGCCTTTATTTTTAAGAGTTTAGAAACAAAGATCCCTGAATTGTCCAGTGAAACTATAAAGAACCCTATTATTAAGAGTGTATGTATTAACTGTGAGTGTATAGTTCATGCTTTGAGTACACTCCAAAGAACCCTTAATGATCTAACACACCCTTAAAGAACCCAGTTTTTCTTAGCATTTACGCATTAACAGGGTAAATCTGTAGTTGACACCATGTTACTGGTCATTCTTTTCTTCTTAATAAACAGAACCTCTCAGATTTAACACTGAGGTACTTTGGCATTTTGTTAAAACAGTGGGTTCTTGAAGAGTTCTTGGGTTATCCTTTTAGAGAACCTGATAGGTACCTGATAACATGGTTTCCTGTCAGAACGCACTACCTTAACCCTAACCCCTAACCCTAACCCCAAGTGTTTAACACTCAAAAATTCTCCAAGCTTTTGTTGCTGTTGTTGTTTTCATCCAGTTTCACATCCAGTAACATAGTAGAGAAAGACAGATAGTCGACACAACAGCTGCTTCATAGTTAACCAGCTTTATTAAGCACAATACATGACAGATAAATAAACCATTTCAATCAACTGACTAAAGACATAGTACATCAGGAACTTTTGGGAATGATCCAGAGCACCGTATAGGAGTGACACGGAAAGCTTTGAATGCTTGGAGAAGGTAAAGACGTGCGTTAAGTGTCCTTGATATAAAGCGTCAGAGGATCGATCATGGGCCAGGATACAGATCCGAGACCAGACAGAGTTTGTAATTTGTTGTTCTAAACTCATACAAAAATGTGTGATGGCGCGTGTCCCAGCAACTGCTGCTGACGCTCGAGCTGACGTTCGAAAGCAAAGACGAGTGCAAGCCTTTCTGAAAACGTATCCACGTCAATACGTCACTATTTACACTATTCTCAGATAAACCTGCCAAAAGTGCTGGAGAGTCGGAGTGCACCTGCCAGGAGTTCGCTAGTTTGTATTTTAATCATGCAAAAGTCTCTAATGGAGGTTTAATATTCATCACAGAGCGGGTAAAATAAATAAATCCTAAAAAACGTCGACTTTGAAGACCAAGGAGTCGCATCAGGAGCCGCAGAGAAACTGTGACTCATGCAGGAAAGACGGCTGTCAGGCTTGAGCTCTAGTGCGTAATTATGTGCGTGTGTGTGTGTGTGTGTGTGTATGTGTGTGTGTGTGTGTGTGTGTTTGTGTGTGTGTACACATTTTGACACCTGGACAAACATGGCAGCGGGCTAGGAGTAGCAACACAGCCATTCATCCCACCTGTGCTGCCCTCTCGGGCCTCTTACACCTGGTAGTGCCAGTGTTTTCTCTCTCTCACACCAAGTTTTACAAGGATCCAGACCTTCTTTTTAAATTTTGATAGAAATCATGTGACATTTTTATGCATTTTAGTGTTTTTGACTTAAAGGAACAGTTTCACTTCCTTATTGCAGGTTGAGTGGTTTTACGTTTCCATTTTCTCATTTGGCACACACACTAACCATAACCCTAAGCCAGAAATCTGTCTGAGCTTAAAGCTTTTTACCTCGACGTTCCATCTGATTTGAACTTTCTTGTTTTTTTCTTCTAAAATGAGAAGAAAATATTCTTCTAATATGCCAATATTGCATACAACTTTTATATATATATAAAAAAAAACTATTAATTTTAAACCTGCTGTAACTGAATGGAAGTCTGACAATTTTTTTTTTTTTATTTTATTTTTACTTTCTTTTTTGGCAAACAAGAATGCTCAGAAAACTAAGCATAAATAACACTGAAAGCAAACATTTTCTAGATGTTAAATTGTATGATATATAGAGGAATTCGACTCAGTCAGTTTCTAAGATACCTAATAAATTGTCAATGGTGTATTATTCACAGTACTTACAAACCTCTGAGAAATTTGTAGCTTACTCTTTTGCACCGTAGTAGATTTTTTTTTTCCCCTAAAAAATTTCAACCTGTATCTAATACCGAGCAAATCGGCATCATGTGAGTCTTTGCAAATTTCACATTTTTTGTTTGCCTTTTTTTTCGTCAGTGAGCGTCAGAAAACAAACCAGAAATATACCAGAGAAATCAGAGCCCTTCAAACGAACACGTCCTTTTTTTTCATCTTTTACGTTTATAGGACCAATGTAAAAATAACTTACATGAACATTAAAAATATAACTTAAAAAAAGTATAACACTCTCAATAAATAGTTCTACTATGTACACCGTAACATATCGCCGAGAGACACAAATCACGAGAAAAAAAAAACAAAAACATACAAACAAACAAAAAAAAACACATAAAAGCAGCAAACACTACAGGCATGAGGTACAGACAGAGATCCCGTGGTGTGTACAGCAGAGTCGAGCATCCCGTCGGAAACATCAACATATATGGCTTTAGAGACTGCATCCTTTTTTCTTTTTCTTTTTTTTTTTTAGAGGGAAGGATTAAGGGAGGGTGAGGAGAAGAGAAGATGGGGAGAGAAGCAGAATGTAAAGCGACGCCACAGTTCGGATTTTGGTCTTGTTGTGGAAAAACACGAAGAGACAGGAAAGCGATCGATCCTGCCTCCTGAACGGTAGACGAGAAAGAAACACGTGGAAGGACGAAGCTTTGGCTCTCCCAGCTGTCAACCTGAAGTCCTGTTCATGGAAAAAAAATTGGCGTTGTGTAATGCTTGCTGATGAGTCTCGCTTTTGAAGCAATAAAAATGGTCCATACAGAGTACAATAACATATCACTGTTATAATAACATAATAAATCCTCTTTCAGGACTATAGAACAAACAGACAAAAAAAAAATCTCTATAATATTTCTTGTCCACTCTCGGTATAATATATATATATATATATATATATATATATATATATATATATATATATATATATATATACACACATATATATATATACACATATATATATACACATATATGTATATACGTATATATATATAATCAATAAACTGGCTTTTCTTCAGTGAGATAATTCATTTCCTTTTTTTTTCTTTTTTTTTTAGTGTTTTTTTTCTCCTTCATTACAAAAACAAAATCCTTCAATAAGTCTCTGTGCCAATGGCTGATAGCATCAAACACATTTCCAAAAAAATATGCATATACAACAAATACGATACAATGATTTACGATGCAGATCCTTCTTTGAACAATACGTATGGATATTAAAGCCAGTTTCGCAGTTCCAGACGAGGCACATGAATCTAACATACGATGAGTTTCGTCCCGTCCAACAGCTAAAATCGGGTGAAACACAATAACCACAAAGAGAGGAATATCACAATACCATATTTTGATACCATTTTTGTTTTTAAATTCAACGTTTTACAATAGCAGCGTTTTTTTTTCCTAAAAGTTTGGAGTCTTTCCCTTTAATGGCTACTCAAAAGTGCAGTATCTGAGGTCATTAATACAAATACTGATTACCGATACATAAAGTGATTTTTTTTTCTGTTCTTTTCTCTCTTTTTTTAAGAAATATAAATGAAGGAAAACTGATATTTGTTTGTTTTGTTTTTTTTCCCCGACTAATAGAAGCGCTACGAAAAACAATCATTGTCTTGATAAGCCTCTATGAACTATTTACAGTGACATTCACCACGAATGACTTCCTTGGTTTGCTATGCCTGAAGAATCTGTGCCGCTTTCATCCATGTTTTTCTTGAAGTTCTCTAGTCAGAGCCGTACGCAGTTTCCGTTGGCGGAAATACGCTACAATGCTTTAGGAATCTGGGATTTAGAAGCAGGGTGAGGAAACAGGAAGCCAAATACAAATTTCAGGGCTTGAAATTCAGACACTTTCACCTATATATATATATATATATATATATATATGCTAATATTGGATACTGCTATGGACCAGCACCTAACAAATTGTCCAGACGTGGGTTCAGAAACTATCCAAATCCAGTTCTACCACTTTGCAAGTATGGATTGAGGATTCACCTGCTAAAAACATTCAGTTTTACTTCAGTGCTAGTTTAGAGAAATGTTATACAGACTCACTAGCATTAAGCTTTACAGCTAGAAAAGCTTTGATCTAAGAGAATCACAAAATCGCTAGTTCGAATCGCGATGATGCTACAGTCGGGGTCTCGAGCAGACGTTATTCGTAAGCTGACTTACTTTTTTGAGGTTTGGATTACACAGATTTCATTAGAGGTAACCAGTCAAACTGCCTAATATCTATAAGAACTCTGTATAAATACAAGCACTTTAATAATGGTGGGATGTTATTTCCTGGCTGTAGTGCATGGACCCCTATTTGTGAATTGCTGGTGTTAGATATTTGGCACAAGTACGCTCTGAGTACGCTTACACTGTGGACAAAATGTCAATTTTGGTCTTTTTTTGACAGACAGTTAAAGAGAAAGATCAACATTAATTTGGCAAATTGAAAGATTTCAGATTTTTGGATAAGCGCTGGTGAACATGCTAACCCTGTCTTTACATTCAAAACAGATGGAGATTATATTAAGTGACATTTTTGAGGTCAGAAATCAATCATTTCTTGAACGAGAACTGTTAAACGAGTCTGGCATCTTGAGGTAACTCTTAAGGCAGTCATAACTCCAGCTCCATACAAACTAAGATTAGCCGTGATGGCAAAGTAGCAGCAGGAGTAGCAGCAACATAAACTGAAGCCATGCTAACATGGCGAGATCACTTGCATGTTGGTCAAAACAACTGCCATCTTTAAAGACCCGCTAAATATTACGATGGATACTTGACTGTTTAGGAAAACTGAGTGAGTAACCAGTTTTAGATGCTGATGCTTGTTTTTGCTAACTATCAAAGTTTCCAAAACCACTTGCAAATTTTAGGTCCTTTGTATTTTGCACATTTTGGTAGGTCAGAATCAGGACTAGACTCAAATGGCCCAAGGTAACTCACCTCAAACGTTTGTTTTTTATTTTTTATTTTTCTGTGGTTTGCTAATGCAGGAAGTATTCCTAGCAGAAGTGGACACCCTTTACTGTAGGACATCTTTAGACCTTACATCACTACAAGGAAGATGTGGCTTTACCAATTTTTTTTTTAAAACAAAAATCAAAACCCTTGCAAATTTTCCAAAATGTTTCCTTTCACCTTGAGTTTACCGCCAACCTCAAGCAAACTTAAGCAAAATAGATGTGAATGTTAAAAGCTGGCACAGATAGGCATGCTAACCAGAATCTATCATCTTATTTTCTAGTTTGATGAGAGAAAAACATTCCTTCTTTTCTACACATGGGTATATTCTTACACCCAGACCTGTCGTCTTTTTTTTTCTATCCTTCTTTTTTTTCTTCCCAATGAATTGTGGATGGGTAGACCTTCCAAGACGTGACAGACGCTAGCAGGGAGACACGTTGACATGAAGGAGTGTGACAGGACAGGAGAGGTACACTTGTGAAGCAGCATATCTGGAAGAATATCTTGCTTGAACCCAGTCTATGGCTGGGCTTTCCATGGCTGCACTCTTTCTCTCAGCCCAGAGAGTATACATGCTCATCTTTCCTGTTTTCTGGTGCTTTGGGGTCCCGGCAAGCGCAATCAGTCTGTGGATCACACGATGATGGAAAGAAGATCACCTGGAGGGAGAGAAAGTTGGTATCATTTAAACAAGTCATGGATTAACACCGAGTAATGGTACTGTACAGTGCTCTGCAAATTAAGCATGATCCTTCAAGGTATCACTATTTCCATCAAACTTTTCCATTAAAATGCCATTAAAATGAATGAGCTAAATCTCCTCCTGTGGTTTCAATTGAAAATCTGTTAAGAATTTGATTACTGGATAGGTATGATGTACCTATCACTAGTCAAAACCAGATGACAGACTCCTAAACTCCTCCTATTTTCTCAGTTAGCCAGAATATGGGCTAGTCATGAGTTAGTATTTACAGTGTTCTTCTTGAATCTTGGTGGAAAATCATTATTAAGGCACACCTACTAGGTGGAGCAACAAGGTAGGTGTTTACTAAAGTGGCTAGGATTGGTCCTTAAGGACACTTGATCATTCACAGGGACACCTACCATGCCTTACTATGACAGGCTCAATTGTTGCTGGACAAATAGTTGATGATTCTTTACCATCTTGAGGAGATCTAGAGGAGATCTCCATTAAAGCTTCGCTTGCCCAACTGGCAAAATATCCATCCAATATGGATGACCCTATGTTGGGTCAACACTTTGCAAACCCAGAGAGCGTCTGAATGTCATTCGCCCATACCCGGTGGACTTGACGCCATGCTTTAATGTTGGTAGTGCGTCACTGACACCAGCTGCTGTGATGTCGAATCCCTGAGGGAAAGTCGTCAGCTGCTTTTTGACCTCATCACTTAAAACAAGGACCACATGTGCAACTTGTGCATTCATAACACAGTTGTGTCTGCTGCTGAGTGTGGAAACATCCTAGGGAGAATATTCTTCCAATTTCCACTTTCACAGTTACAAGATTTTTTTGTTAAATTCTTAAAATAAAATGATGGATAAGATAAAATGGATGAATAAAGTATCTATCTATCTATCTATCTATCTATCTATCTATCTATCTATCTATCTATCTATCATCAATAGGTATGGATTACATTTTAAGGTAACAGCATAGCTATGACAGTAGACTTTTTTTAAATTGCTAAATTAGTGTATAATTGTTGATATAATGCAGCTTTCTGTTTATAGATGGAGTCTAGAGAATCAGAGCTTTGTCAGGTTTATAACAATGGAAAGTCTTCAGGACTGAGATGTTTGCACTTTCACATAATACCTTTATTATAATGGTTAAAAGTGTCCTTGATTGAATAATTAATGTAACCTTGTAATAATTGGTAAATTACTGTGTTATAAGAGCAATAACACTCCAAGATGTGATGTTTGAGGAACATAAACCACTTTGCGGAACATGAAGTAAGTCCTATTGTGTTTTATTCATGAAAAAGTTGTATGGAAACTAAAAAATATTTTCAAAAATATAAGATTCCATTACAAACTGCATTTATAACACCTACAGGTAATGAAAGCAAGCCAGAAGTCAGACCCAGATAGAAAGATCCAGGCAAGGATCAAGCAATGCTTGATGAATAAGAATCAAAAGTCAGTGAAAAGATATATATTTTTTTAAAAGTCAGTGAGTCAAAGCTGAGTAAAAGGGTGCTGGACTGCTTCAACAAGAGCAGCTTTCAAAAGCAGGCAAGATATGGATAGGGGTTCAGAAAGGGAGAGTTACTCCAGGATGAATGGTGTTTGTCACTACCCAAGAGAGGAGAACCATGTTTTGGGAGGGGGAGGCTTCCCAGAAGTAACTTGCGAAAGCTTTACGAGCAAGAGCTGCAGACATATCAAAGCCAGCTGCCAATCATCCAAGTGGCATTTCCTCTGTCTAAGAGACTTTTCTTACTTTTACATAACCATAACCTTTTACATAAGTTTATTTCCGTTCCAAGAACTTGTATCTCACTTCTTCATCCCCTCCAGATTTAATCCATCCTTTCTTTTAAGTCTTTACAAATTGTTTCAAAAATAGGAATAAATTCATCTTGACTCACTTTCACTAAACATACCCGGTCTTCAGCATTACCAGTTTTTTTGTTCTCCCAGGCCTTGGTAAGCTCAGTTAAACCCTGCCTCTTTATCTTCCCTTCACCCTGTGATTGTGGGTGGCAAATTTGACATGGTTTCTCTGACCTTGACCTCAGGGTGGAAAGCCAGCTGCCACATCTGGCCCTGAGAAGGAGCATGCAGAGGGGTCTTGGGAATGCCTGGTGGAATTCCATTTCTGCCACTCTTTTAAACTTTCAAACAAATTAACATGAACAGAGTGAAAGTTTTCTTCACCTACAAGCAAACGACCACTTTAAGAAAGAACTGGGATCCACTGTATTCCAATAAAATCCTCTGATAAATGTTATACCTTCAGAAGGTATAAGGTATAATAAGCCACATTTGCAGGGTACCCACAGTAATATAGCTCTGTCTGACCAAAATTGGTTTTGGACCAAGCAGTTGCTCCTACCAGTACAAATGTAATCAAATCGCTTGTCTCGTAGCCATCTAACAGTCGTGTATGTGTTTACATATTCCGAGAAGTCATCCATTATTAAAATGAATAGCTAGATAATGTCTAGCTAGGTTTATTTCCTAGCTACTCAGGGTCATTTGCCAAGGTTGCGTTTTAAAGTTCTACCCAAGGGCAGTTGGAGAATGGTCCATAGATACATATCAAAATTTTAGATAAACATGGAAGCAGCCTCCCAGCTCCAGGGTGCCTGGTTCAAGCCTGAGCTCGGGTTGCTGTCTGTGTGGAGCTGAGCATGTTCTCTTTGTGTCTGTGTGGGCTTCTTCCAGGTTCTCTGGTTTCCTCCAAGTATGTGACTGAATTGCCAACTCTGAACTGATTAACTGGCATTACATCCAAGGTGTCCTGTGTCAAACCCACTGTGAAACCCAGGACAGGCTCAGAAGATAGGAATTCAAGCAGAATAAAATGCAAGTTCTGTATATAAATATACATTTTATTAATATGTTTCACTTTTGCATTGACCGTATATAATTTGTAAAAAAAAAAAGTAACTCCACACTGTTGGTGTTTCCCATGTTGGTGTTTTTTTCTCACAGAAATAACCATTACCCCGGGATCAAGATGTTCTGTAATGTTGCGTAACATCTGCAGAACAAAAAACAAAAAGTAAAAAAAAAAAAAAAACACAAAGAACTGCCTCAAGCTCAGCTCTCACACCAGATTTGCCAGGGCGCAAAAATGTACAAACAAAGTTCGGGTGCATGAAAAGCAGCTCACTTGGGACCTCCCACTTCCAGAAAGGAATTCCTTCTACGGGGATCTTAAAGGGATGGGAGGGAAAGGGAAGGAGTAGGACTGGGGCAGCCCTCTTCCCTGCTACAACCACCAACATCCATTCATCCATCCTTCCTTCTATTCATCCATCCATCCATCCGTTCAGTCGGCGAGCGTCCTGCCAACAGCTTGCAGTCATTAGTGCTGGATCCTGCAGTGACCTTACGTGCCGCCAGCCTCGCACCTTCAAAGTCCCGGAGAGGACTAATGCACAGCCAGTCACCCATATTTCCTTAATACTCAAATCTCCAGCCAAAGATGGAGGGAAAGGGAGGGGGTGGCGGAGTGTGCCAGAGAGAGATAAGGAAGGAAAACAAACATGCAGGCAGCGGGAAGTGCTTTTGCTTCCCTCACTCTGGGGTTATCGCAGTAGAAGGGAACGAAGCCGCAAAGGGGTTCGCCCTGCAGAGGAGGGAGAGAGGGTACTCCGATTTTATCTCACAGGTTGTTGGCAGAGCTCTCTTTTTCGTGTGCTGTGTCACAATCGCTGGGTCTCGGCTGAGCTCAGCTGAGTCATTCTGAGCACACAACAAGACTATGGAAGTGAGTGTGAATGCACATGAACAAATCTTTTTAACATCTTTGGAATTTGGGATCTTTAGGATTAATGCCCCTGAAAAATAAATTAGTGGTTTCAACGATTTTGTACCTATCTCTTAGGGTTATGAACACTGCTATGATACTATAAATATATGACATATTCTAACTGTATTGTTATTATTATGAGGACTGCAAAGTTGCAATGATAGCCTCTCTGGAACCATATATGCCCCTCCTCAAAGGGGTGGGTCTTGCTCTAAGCTAGCTGCTCATGAGCAAGGGAACATCATTTATCTATTTGTCTTGTTGGTCTTGTTATCTATTTGTCTATGTTGTCTTATTGGCCTGTTTCATTGACAAAAAAAAAGTGGAGTTTGTTCGTTTGGAAGTTGAATGAGATGGCAGTTTTCAAATAAATGTTTTACCAATGCTGGAATATGTCACTTCCTCAGACTTCCTTATATTTGATGAGGTATTCTATATTTAGAATGCTACTGGCTGTAGGGTAAGTCAGTGAACAGAGTGTCATTCTGACTTCTTGTTTCAGAAGGACACGACTTTAATCCACAGGACATGTTGTTGTTTTTTCCTGTAATGGCGTCCTATATGATGTCGAACAACAAGGACAACCGTGCCTAACCGCAAACATCATGTTACTGCATTAATTCATTACTTCTGAGTACTGTGATGTCCTTGGTGGTCACACAGACAGCTGTGAGCATGATATATATTCTTTTACAAAGCATACATTCCTTACACAAGTTAATGATTATCATCAACATATGGAAACAATGCAAGATCAAATATTCAGCTTCCCAATAAACATAAGGGTCACAAAGACAACATTTGTCATCAACTTTCAATACTTATTTATTCTCCAGGACATGATGCAAACATCTGCTTTCCAGTTGAATCCAAGGTGGCATGCTCACTGCTCTTTCAAATCAAAGATCGCAAGGCATAACAAATAGTCATATAGTATCTCGGTCGCTATCTCAACAAAACACTTTAAGGAATGGTTAGGTGGAAAGCGGAGGTGCAAGCGAGGTTAAGTGCAATTCAAAGTCAGACTGACTCTTATCTTTGCACTAATGCATGCAGTCATTGCTCTGAAGGGAAATGTGTGTATAGGCTTTCCTGAGTAATGAATAAACTGACAATGAGAACCAAATAAAAACCAGTTGGATTGACTGTGCAGTAGCCAAGGACAGTAATTACACCAATTAAGGCAATCCCTCATCCCTTTTCCTTCATCTGCTCATGTTGACATTCCCCACTGGTGGACCATCAATCGAATTATGATTAGTTATTTCAGAGCAATTTTTCTGTATCCTTTCCCCAAATCCCGGTACAGTATTTTTGTTTTCTTTTTTTGTAAAAATCCACCTGAAATATTTGCTTCAAGCACTGCCAGAACAGGATGCCTGACTTCTGAACTAGGCTTTGGATGGGGAAGCCAGGTGATCCGCTTATCATTGCAGCCTTGGGAGACAGATTTCCTGAAGATCAGATGGCAAGATGGCAGCTCTGAGCTCTGAGGATCATGTTGTTTTTCTAATACAAGGAAAATCCCACAGGGTTAGGGCCTGTTTTCCGCAATAAACTTTGTTTTGGGCTGTTAGTAGAGCAGTGTGGGCATTAACACTTTGATGTTGGAAAACTCCTGGCTTGGCACTGGACAGCGAGGATGTGTGGATTTTTTTTACTTAAAAGGTTTTTTTCTCTTTACACAGATGTTTTTGTCCTTTGGGTCCAAAAAGCAATGCACAACTTGAGTTGATATTTTCTGGTAGTTGTCAATGGCAGGGTTGATAAACTCACCTGACAAACCCTCCCATTTTTGCTTCTGATACATGTTAAATGATGACTCCATTCTTATCTTGCTTTTCCAACTCTGTGATGCACTACAGAGAAGAGTGGCGTACCAGACGCTTGGCTAATAGTTGCAGAGCAATTGAACCTTCTGTCAACACTTGTGAGCTTGTCTGGCACTCACTCAACTCTCGCTGAGATCTCTGTCTGCTCAATGACGTAGGCAGGACATAGCGAACCCTCCAAAAAGCGTCCTCTAATAGAGTCAGGCTTAATGAATCATCGCTGCCTGTGTCCTCACAGTTGTAGCTTTGCCAAAAGTTCAAACTGCTCCTGAGGTAAGAAATATGGCAAGAGAGCAGGAGATGGATGAGACTGAAGAAGGAAAGGTTATTGCCTGAAGAAGTGAGTGTGTCAGCAGCAACCATAAAGCCTCTGTAGTGTTTACAGAGCTGTTAATGAGAGGCCAAGCTTGAGGATGACCATGTAGTCCAGCGTCAAGGGGGCTCACAGAGGGAGAATGAGCAAAGGTGAGAGTTATAAGGGAGATAAGAGGAACAGGGAGGACTAACACCTCGCCATGGTGGCTGATAAATCTTCCACACCCTTAAATGCACAGATGGAAATGCTATGTCATCAGTCAACTAGCTGAGATCGGTTTAAATGGCCTTGAGCAAAAACAAGAAGACTTTGAAGTTAGCCATGAATGAGTTACCCCTTCCAATGGGTTACCCATTTATGGGTCATTTGAAGACAAAACCAAATCTGGTCATGATCTGAGCAATCTGAGAAATCGATGTCAGGAACATGAACCTTCGGCTCTCCATCTGGAACCGAGATGCAACTTCAGGAGAAGGTCCGTGCTTCCTGCAGGTTTTAAAGGCCATCAGACGCAGCAGGGTTCACAAAAAGACTTCCTTGTGTATTGGTCTGCTCTGGAAAAGCCTGCCATCCCGCCGGAGGGCTCGGGTAATTGCCCAACAAACAGCAGCCTTCTGGAGTAGGCATGAGGTACAATGGCCAAAATGACGCAACCATGGAAAAGCGAGGGTCTGTGGGTTCGTCCTGCATTTAAGACCGCATTTATCTGTTCTTTTCAGCTCCAATGACGGCCCTTTTTTTCCAGCATTTGTCTGAAGCCGACCAGAATTGTCTGCTGCTCCAGCAAAAGAATGAACGTACTGGACTGGATAACATCTTATTATTAGACACTTGGGTTACCGCTAATGGTTTGCAACTCTTACGAGAACTAAACACGTCTGCGTTGGTGCTTTTAAAGGTTTCAGTGAATCATATACTGGCGTATTGGCAGCATACATGCTACGTATTGGCAGGACATAGAATAATAATGGATCACTCCTTTAGGGAGGGAAAATATTCCAATGTAAACTTAATATAATCACTCAAGTCAATTCAAATCATATTCCTGTCACTATAAACAGATGAGGCTGTCTGCTACACAGGATTTAAGTCTAGTTGCACTCGTCAGTGAGTATTCACTGTTCTTTTTCCACCAACAACAGGTTTTAATGCGTGTCCAGAACTACTGGCCCTACGAACAGTAAAACCAAAAGATTTTCGTTTAACCCTCAAATGTCTATGCCTGTTTTTGTCTATTTGAAATACTTTGGTTTAACAGCCAATAAATCCTGCATTTGTACTGTATGCTCGTAGGCTCCATGAGTATATATGCCTTCATAATATCAACTTACATAAGGAAGGGTTGAAACATGCCATGGCATGCTGCTAGATGAAAATAATCAATGATGCTGCGGTATGTGATGAGGCCTGGTGCCAAGCAGTTACCATTCCTGAAGATGATTATTTTCCAATAAGTGTGTCTTCTTATATAACAGCAATTTGCCAACTCTTAAATTTTCTAAAAAATGATTCAAGCATGACAGTTTATAGATATTTACACGTGGAACCTCCAGGAAACAACTTAGTTCTTGTTCCTCCTCATTTTAAACAGACAATGTGGTGTATATATTTTAGGATTGGTCTAGATTTCATTAGAAAGCTGTGAGCCTGAGGTTTGTAGTATTTTTTATTGCTAAACTGTGTATCTATGGCTTTAATTGCAATTGTGAATTCTTTCCCATTAAGCTAAGGAGCTCTGTGTCCTGCAATTTAAAGTATGTCCAGACGTCCAATGATTCGGCCGAATAATTTGGTCAGTCTATTGAAGATTGTGTCTTACAGGTTGTGTAACAATTTCTAAATGGTGTAAGACATGTGAGACATGAAAGATCATTCCCAAATTGTTACACAATGTTGTAAGACATGATCTTTCATTGATTAGCCAAATTATGGCCACTACTGCAGACTTCCAGAAACTCATAAGCAGGTCTTCAGCTGGTACCCACAAGACCTTTTGTAATCTTTTCACCATCGTTAATGAATAATAATAAAGAAATTTTATGAAAATGAATGTTGGTGTTACCTTTTTAGTCTTGACAGTAGACCGGCAGCAGTCTCCTCCATCGTAGTTGCAATACTCTCTGTTGTTCATAGCATCGCAATAATTGTCACCTTGAAAAGGCTGAATAGGAGGGAAAAAAAGGAAGCTGATTATTATTTAAGACAGAGAAAAAAAAATCTCCAGATTATAAGCCTGGCACACGGATTACAGTGCTATATATTTTAAAAGCACTATGCAAACTCCTGAAAAGGATGTTACCATTTAATCTGAAATGCATTACTGCCAGCTGTGGAAGTCTCATTTACGTCTACGCTACGTCAGAAACAAGCAAATGTAAAAAGTGTTCTGGGAAACCGGCCAAGCTACAGCCCTGTCTGAGAGGTAAGAGTAATCAGACCTTGGCTAAAATACTTCAGAGCAGAAAGGTGTTAAATTTACACCTAATTAAATTCGGTAGCTAATCGTCTAAAATAAGATGTTATATAGAGTAAATTATTTAGTACTTCTGTGATTTAATGCAGTTACTTTAAACCAGGACAGTGTTGACTGATCAAATGGTGTTAATAATGAAGGACTCATTCGAATGCATCATCGTTTCTATAGTAACCATTCGTTCGTAAGAACTTGCATGTCAGATGTGAAAACGTTTTCTGTTCGGAGATTGTTTTAATGTTTATGGAAGGAGTCTCAAGTGTCAGAGAAAAGGTTTTAGGACTCTTTAACCCTTTTTTACCAGTACACTGGTGCTCCAGTCCATCAGAGGACTGGAAATGGACTTTTAGGATCGGTATAATCAGTTTTCAATCAGTCTGATCTAAAATGAGTCAGGATTCTGTTGGCTTTCAGTGTGTTTTAGACGTGTGTTTTTCCCTCTGTTGGATAACCTTTCATAGAATTTTACAAGTTGAAGATCAAATTTGAGCTGATTTGATTTTTAGATGAACAAGCACTTGGAGCATCTCAGGGAGCAGAAATGGGTTTGATATCAACATTTACTTTGAAGATACAAACATTTGTGTGGAAGGAAAAGTACTGTTTTTTGTTTTATTGGAACTTTTCTATGAATATATCACCCCTGGAAGGCTAGGGAAAATCCTTCTGAAACACTACAAATTCTTAAAGTCCTGAGTGTGTACTTTCATATTAACCTCCACTGTGGAGTGAGACATGACAAAGACGTTCAGTCATCAACATGGACACAACCAAACCATTTTGAAGATCATACCTCACAACCTTTGATGCAGTGGAGGATCTCGGGATGAGGGTACCATTTCAGACCCATGGTGCATGTTATATGCTGTGGGTAGAAAGGAAAAGAAGAATTTAGGCATATAGGCCAGTGTTTGTTTGTCACATGACAACTAGAATAACAACGTGAGCAAAAATTCAGGTCACTCGATGCCGAACTGTCGGAAAGATGAAACTCAGAACAACTTCTTCCCATTTTGAGAAACTTGGCAAACTTCCAAATCCAACACCTTGGGAAAGTTGATCTTCATAACATAGATCATTTGATTCGACAGAGCATGTTAAACGATCGCTTCCTGTGCTCGCACCCCGGAGCCATCGCGGGCCATTAAGGCAGCTGTCACGGCGACGTATTCAATAGCGAGAGGTGTGGCAACAGGTTTGTCGTTTTACGACGTCGGTGGGAAACTTCAAATGGTTTCCAAAAGCAGAGTGCTAATTACGAGCCGTTACAAGTCGAAAACAGTGTATCCTTTGTCGAGAAGCCAGTTATGTCAAGTTTTTTTAGGTTTTTTTAAATTTATTTTAATGGCACTGGTTAGTGTAGAAACAGTTTCACTCAATGCACAATGAGTTTAATTGTACAACAAGATGCAATGGGAATGCTGGTTATTTTGGTTCTGGAATGGATAATGGTTTGTGTGTGTTTGTAAGTGTGTGTGGGTGTGTGTGTCACCCCCAGACCACTTAAGCACCATCGATTCAGGCTCCTCTTTCCCCAGCTATCCAGCTCCACCAGCCCCATACACACACTGGATCAATTTCACCAATCAATCAGCAGCGTGTCATTTCATTTCAGCACAAAACAGTCGGGATATTAAAGATAACAATAAAAAAATTACACAACAGCAAGAGGAAGAGAGTAATGAAATGATTTAGCACAAGCATGAGAGATATTAGCATGAAAGCTATACCCAGAGGTCAGCTAGGCTTCTGTTATTGGCTAGATTTATGTCAGTTATACAATTATACCTCAAACACACACACACACACACATACAGAGCCTCCTCACTTTTCTCTCTCGCTTACCCGCCCCTGCAAACTAAGGTATTTTACATTTCCTAGCAGTCAGCAAATCAATGGAAAAGAAAAAAGGTGGGGAACAAATGATCAGAGGACAGATGAGTACAGAAAACATTTCAGCCTTTGAAGACTGCTGGGAGTGATGGGAAATCGATAACACACACACACACACACACACACACACAGAGTACAAGGAGCACTTTGGGTCACAGTGTGTCAGATTAAAATGACATGACTTTTGGAATCGTCAATCTTTTTTTTTCCACAAATAAACTACCTATAATATTTCTAGTCTTAAACTAGAACTTAGAACTAGAACTAGAACAACTGGAGCTACATGTCATTTTATGTGAGCATGCTAACTCAAGTGAAAATCCATTAACTCACGTTGTATTTAAATTGTTTCCTTAAAATCTTTTTTTATTCTTCACCCAATAATTGTACAAAAATTGTTAAAAGTTTTTCTCTGATTTAAAAATCTCTCAATTTTTATACAGCTAGCCAACGATCAAGCTAAAAAATGGAATGGAGAATAAACCTCGCCTCACTCGCATTTAGCTAGTGTGTAATCTGTTTTTGTTAGTGAGCTAGCTAGCTTGTCAAAGTTAACCAGCTAGCTCACTAGCTGAAGAAACAGTTACATATGTTACATATAAACACCATGCTGAGAAATCAGTATCCAAGCAAGCTAACATCCAAAAGATAGCTAGCTATCGGAGATACAGGTTTTGTAGCAGGGGAAAGGTTTTTACTGCTCAATTTATTTAGTGCTTCTCGTAGTGTTTTTGCTGTAGCTAAGACCTAAAAGACAGGAAGTCCAAGCAGCTTGCTTGCTTGTGCTTTGTGAATTTTTCTAAACTGATCTGTGTTCTGTCTGTGGATTTTTCTGAGCTGATCTGTGGATCTCTGTGTGGGTTTTCTGATCTGATCTGTATTCTCTGTGTGGATCTCTATGTCGATTTTTCTGGTCTATGTCCTCTGTGTGGAATTATCTGGTCTGTGTTCTCTGTGTGGATGTTTCTGATCTGATCTATGTTCTCTGTGTGGATTTCTCTGGTCTGATCTGTGTTCTCTGTGTGGATGTTTCTGATCTGATCTATGTTCTCTGTGTGGATTTCTCTGGTCTGATCTGTGTTCTCTGTGTGGATTTCTCCGATCTGATCTATGTTCTCTGTGTGGATTTTTCTGGTCTGATCTGTGTTCTCTGTGTGGATTTTTCTGATCTGTGTTCTCTGTGTGGATTTTTCTGGTCTGGTCTGTGGATCTCTGTGTGGATTTCTCCGATCTGATCTGTCTTCTCTGTGTGGATTTCTCTGGTCTGATCTGTGTTCTCTGTGTGGATTTTCTCTGGTCTGATCTGTGTTCTCTGTGTGGATTTCTCTGGTCTGATCTGTGTTCTCTGTGTGGATTTCTCTGGTCTGATCTGTGTTCTCTGTGTGGATGTTTCTGATCTGATCCATGTTCTCTGTGTGGATTTCTCTGGTCTGATCTGTGTTCTCTGTGTGGATGTTTCTGATCTGATCTATGTTCTCTGTGTGGATTTTTTCTGGTCTGATCTGTGTTCTCTGTGTGGATTATTCTGGTCTGATCTGTGTTCTCTGTGTGGATTATTCTGGTCTGATCTGTGTTCTCTGTGTGGATTATTCTGGTCTGATCTGTCTTCTCTGTGTGGATTTCTCTGGTCTGATCTGTGTTCTCTGTGTGGATTATTCTGGTCTGATCTGTCTTCTCTGTGTGGATTTCTCTGGTCTGATCTGTGTTCTCTGTGTGGATTTTTTCTGGTCTGATCTGTGTTCTCTGTGTGGATTTTTTTTGGTCTGATCTATATTCTCTGTGTGGATTATTCTGGTCTGATCTGTGTTCTCTGTGTGGATTATTCTGGTCTGATCTGTGTTCTCTGTGTGGATTATTCTGGTCTGATCTGTGTTCTCTGTGTGGATTATTCTGGTCTGATCTGTGTTCTCTGTGTGGATTATTCTGGTCTGATCTGTGTTCTCTGTGTGGATTATTCTGGTCTGATCTGTGTTCTCTGTGTGGATTATTCTGGTCTGATCTGTGTTCTCTGTGTGGATTATTCTGGTCTGATCTGTGTTCTCTGTGCAGATTTTATTACGGGTTGGGTTTGGATTCCTGATCCAATACGCACAAGCACAAGTTATCAATGCTCTCTCCAGCCTTAGACATGCATGACATCATCCCTTTACACATCTCCACGTCTGGAAATCCAATCAGCTGGAGCACTCGACCTTCTGTTTAAGCCCCTGCTCTTCTCTGTAGCCCTGCTATCAAATTTAGCTCATTCCCCCTTTAATAAAAACTTGGGGCTATTAATTAGAGGTTAATATTAGCCCTTCCTTCCAGCAGAGCCAGCATGAACAATCATGTCTCTCTCTCTCTCTCTCTCTCTCTCTCTCTCTCTCTATCTGCTTGTTATTACCTGCGTTTCTTCAGCAGTGTGCCCTAATATATGAGAAAGCTAATATATAAGAAAAAGAGTAAACTGAGTAATTTGTCTTGATTACTGATTAGCAATTTGCAGTTAAAATGAAGCCAGGCTATAGTTTAGGATTCATAGCCAACATCTATTAAGCTAACCTACATAGCTAGCTTATATTTAAAGACAAAAATTCCACAGCTAAATTATGCAGCTAACTCACCAGATTGTCTATGCATGCAGTTTATATACATACAAATAATAATAATATTAAAAAAGTTAGGCTAGCAACAGATTGGATAGTTAGCGTCTGTTTGCTAAAGGAAGTCAGCTCCACTGAGCAGAGTGTGTCCTTGCAGGGAGTTACGAGGAACAGGTGTTGTGGAATTCAGACGCTATCGATCGACACTGGTGCGGCGAGGGTGGCGAGATGCAGAAAGAAACGAAGCGGCGATCGATCTCACCTCAGCTCAACGCCCCGGCCCGCTTCGGCGGCATCGATTTCGGGCTCCTCTTCCCCTAGCATCCCAGCTCCACCACCCACCCCGACACACAACCGGATCAATTTCAACCAATCAATCATCGACGTGTCATTTCATTTCTCCAGCAGCTGACTCAACATTCCCATCACTAAGAAATATGAGAAACGCCAACAATAACGGGGAGCACAACAATAACAACAATAACATTAATAATTATAAAGAAAGAAATATCTCTTGTCTTTTCTCCCTGGACGTCTGGATATTAGATTTTACACGCAGAGACAAACAGCTTTAATGAATTCCGCTGATTAGATCTCGTTTGCGCAACGCTAAATAGCTGCCAGGTTTCTCAGCCATTGCGACTCCAACGCCATGTCATGCTACGATGCCGCTTTTATGGTCTTGTCGGCGTTGGGGTCGGAAGACATCTGAGGGCCCGGTGTTTATACAGACAGGTGAAAAGCAACGGCGCAGCCTTTCAGTTCGCCCACAGCCAGTTTCAACAATCAGCACTGAATCAATATAATACTTTTGACAGTTAAATACGTCTCAAGCTGTTCTATTAGCGCCTGTAATAGGGTCGTTCTTAAAATTATTGTGATTGCCGACGTCTTTTTAACTTTTACGACTTGGCCTCCGCCTCGTTGCGGTTGAAACAAGTTCAGAGATTACTGTAATCGTACCGTTTTTCTAATGTCAGGCAACCGGGAATGCTGGTGCATGCCTGACTGGGGATCTAATGAGTATGACGTTCAGTGAAAATGCTGTACATATCACACACACACACACACACACACACACACAAACACAGAGGTTAGGTTAGGGACTAGCGATCTCATGTCATTTCTACTTTATTTCCTCATTATTGCCTCTAATGATTTTTTTAATGATACTATTCCCAACCTGTTCATTTCTTTTAAATCGTGTATTCATAACGCATTATAACATGCACATATAACATAATACCTTCTGAATGCTCGTAAGTAGAAGTCATGACACTTTAAAAAGTATACATGGATGAACTCATGCTCTCATGATACTCCATGCTGTTCATAAGATCAGTTATAATGCATTATAACAGGCTCTGGGGTAGTTTGCATACTGTGTAACTACATTGCATGACATAAATGCATGCATAATGCATCATGAATACAGGATTCACAGGAATTTTTATTATTATTATTATTGTTGTTGTTGCTGCTGTTGTTCTTCTTCTTGTTATTATTTTAAACTTTTATTTGCTTGAACACTCCAGGGCCAACTAAGGAATCCCTGAAATAGCTGTTCTGTATGCTATATAAGTTATAATGCATTATGACAACAGGATTTATAGGAATGATGAGTGATCATTTCTAACCCTCCAGGTTGTTTCTAACACATAAAACACATAAGATATAATGTAGGCTACATGATGCTACATAGATGCTTTTATTGCCCTAAGCGCTAATTTCCAAGTGACCCCCCATCTCTAGAGATATGGAGAGAGAGTGCAACATTCTCCCACAGCCGCCTCAGAGGAAACATTCTTTTGTGAAGTGCGTCTATGGCACTGTGTGTGTGTGTGTGTGTGTGTGCGTGTGTGTGTGTGCTGTCCAGGGCAACAGAAGAAAACACACCGTTACTTTGGGTGGGTTCATCCAGTGGTGCTCCAGAATACTGCTAGCTGTCATGTTGTCAGGCAGGATGACCACATCGCTGTTCATGTCCCTGCATGAAAGCTCACACTCTGCTCCTATATGTGTGTGTGAGGGGGAGCGAGAGAGAGAGAGGCAGACAGAGAGAAAGGGAGGAGAGCAAAATAATGTAAACAGTTCCTGTTAGTTCCAAAAAATATTGGCACCCCTTGTGTAAATGAATAGCAGTGAGTGAGTGAGGTTAATCTATATAGTTCATGGTGTGGATATAAACAGAATTTGTTTGTTTGTTTTTCAAGTTTATTTGTAACATATTTACTGAGCCTGCTGAGACTACTGCTCTCTGTAAGGTGACCTCTGATCACTCCATGATCTCTAAACTCTCTCTAGAGCAGGGCTTAACCTCCTGGCAGAGGCAACCAGATTTTAATCTGAAACATCTGTATAATTTCTATAATTCATTTAATTGTTATTCAATATTCATAAAAGTCCATCAAAGTAGATGGTTTCGGAGCTTAAACTAATTGTATTTACAGTTTTTTAATAAATAAGGTGCTTTATTGAGACTTGGATCTGAATCCTAAGCACATCAGACTACATCTAGACCATTAATTGCTCTTTTATTATTATGATTATTATTATTATTAGTAGTAGTAGTAGTAGTAGTATCATCATTATTATTATTATTATTATTATTATTATTATTATTATTAGTAGTAGTAGTAGTAGTAGTAGTATCATTATTATTATTATTATTATTATTATTATCATCATTATTATTATTATTATTAATATTATTATTATTATTATTATGGGATTAATACTACTGCTTAATTAAATAAATTACTCACTTGTCTATCAATCAATGGCTTAGTCTTAACCTCCTGGCAGTTCAAAGTTTTATAATAAAATGTCCTGATATTTACAAAATTTATTAAATCAATTTCCATTATTCTGAAAAGTCTTTCAAAACAGTTTTTTTTAATTATTTTGTTTAAACATACAGATAAGTCTTCTCATTTAACTATGATGCATTGCACATAATTCATAACTCCAGTTGTAGTTCCACTGAGACTTTATTTTTTGCCAACCTCCATTTTTTCTTAATGAAATCCTTATGTACTGTAACTAATTTTCAAAAACTATCCTCTGCCAGTCCTGCTTGGACTTTGAAACTTTTTCTAGTTAACTGGACACTCCGTCCATGTTCTCACATTCGTCTGTGAATCATCTGTTATCTCTGTCTTAATTTCAACTGTGCTTTGCCTAGTGTAATTCCTCTGTATCAAAAAAAAGGAGGATGTGTTTAATGTGTTTAATGTGTTGAGCCTAGACACTTTCTTTAGGATGTTTTTCCACATTTGTCACCTCTGGCTTAATCTAAGACGTTAACTCTTGATAAGAAATAAATTTGTCATTAACCAAAGTGCATATGATTCATTAAGCGTGACTCGGATGCGAGTGCCCACCTATGGCGTGTCCTTTCTTACAGCTGAGCCGGATTCCTGCGTTCAAGTTCCTCGGTAAAGCACACTGACCCTTTACTTGGGGACAGACCTGGAAAGATCCCGTCCAGTTTCCATCCTTCCTGCAGCGGATCATGTTGGTATGCGGACCCTGCTGTGGAGACAGCAGATGCATCGTATCACCCATCGAACTGACAAATCACTCTGAATTCTCAGACCTTTTAATGCGGTGCAATTAAAAAGAGGCTTAATTGAATCATACTGGCGGAATGTTTTTTAGGTGCGTGTGATATGTACTTGAAAACATTCAGGATTACATCTGGTGCAACACTTGATTTTGTTTGTGCCATGCTGCAAATTCCACCATGAGGTCATCGGACATCAAAGGGGTGTTGCGAGAGATGTTGCTGGCAAGGTCAGTCATCCAGCAGCCTGTGTTTCGGCTTGCGTGCTTGTGTGTGTGTGAGCGTGTGTGTGTGTGAGTGACGAGGACATACGCTCAATCATTTTCCCGTTCTAGGTTCTCAAACCAGAACTCTTCACTCATTCATTTAAATTAAACCAGATGGGGAATGGCTGGGAGAGACACACAGAGGAAGTATTTGTAATGCTGGGTTCTGATTGGTCAGAATGAGCTTGATCTGCTTTGCTGTTGATATGTTGTTTATAGAAGTTTATTTTGCATTATTGGAAGAAGTCTCCAGTGTCAGTGCTTGTTAGCAATCAGCTATAAGAAAAAAGGTTAGGCTGATGAGAGAATATTTTTTAAAGCTGCTGAGTGATTGTGGGAATGAATTTGTTTTGTGAAAGTTTCACATCATTAACATACCTATAGATAGATAGAATATATGATGCATTGCTTGTTAATTTAAAAAACATCACAGGCAAACAAAAAATTTAGAACATACTTTTATGGGAAAAGAATCAACTTTGGGGTTGTAAAAACACAACTCCATCACTGATTGTTTTTTTCCCCTAAAACAGTGTTGCCTCAAATTAGTTCAGGAACCAAAAAGTCCACAAGTGATCTGATTTCCTCTGTACTTATTAATTAATATTGATATTAGTAGCTAGACAACCAAATAAAAAAAAGATGACTTGTCTGTAAGTGTGGAAACTTGCACAGCGAGTTAGACAAAAAGCAAATGACTGACCTGCTTACAGGGAGCAGCTGCCTTCCCCGTGCTATTGACAGAGTGGCACTGCAGCCAGCACATGCTGTCAAACAGGAAGCCATCAGTGCAGTGGTACATGCCGTGGAAGACCGGTGGAGGTGGAGGACACATCACCGGCTCACATGATCCCTCCAGCCATCGGCCATCTTCTGTGCACTGCATCTTAAATGCCCGTCTTTAATACAAAACAAAGAGAGGAAGGGTAAATATGTGGGCATACAAAATGTCTGTAAAGTATACAAAATGATTCACCTCGACATCAACATCATAGCAAATTTACTAGCCATTGTGGCACCTTCTGGCAGCAAATTTCAACTTGGAGTATTTCCAGACTAGACAGTGATGGTAATTAGACTGAAAAGTAAACAGCTTGACCGTACCTCTTGGGCTTGTTGGAGGCATGGTATCCAGGCTTGCACTTGTACTTGCAAAGCGAGCCAACTTTCAGGCCAGTCTCGTTACAACGCTTGGTCTGCAATAAAGCATTGGGGATGACGGGAGGAGCAGGACAACGCAGCTCACACAAGGCCCCCGGGAACGACCACAGGCCATCCTCCATGCACGTCAGTGTGTTATTAGTTCCTATAGCAAAGGCAGAATAAAAATGGTCTTGTAACCTTTAGCGTCTGTTCACGTCTGGGTAACAATTAATGGCTAATAAATAAATAGCAAGATTTATAAGAACAAACCATATCAATACTTGCCCATTTTAAGTCCCCTATTACCACTACCAAAAATAAAGCCCTGCTGCTTTTCAACACCAGAACCATCTTCTCACAAGTCTCACTACTTAGTATCATCCCATTTACCCATACAGCGGTAGCCCCAGTAGACATTTCTCACCTACAAGCTGAGCAGGTTCCCTGCACTGGAAGGTGCACTTCTTGCCATAGGTGGTACCCTCAGGAAAGTAGAAGTTAGCAGGGTGGACATGGTACTTGTCAGGAAGGCCACAGTCAACAGGCTCACAGGAGACCTGCTTGTTCCACTTGCCATTTGTACAGGTGATGGTCACCATAGATCCTGACTACAAGGGGTAAACGGGGCAAGAAAGACCAAGGATCACTACACACTAAAGCAAAGCTGTAAAAATGGTAACCTGTTAAGACCATTAGGATTCTGATGATTAGCTTTTGGATTTTATTGTCCTGTATCTTTGCCAAATTCTCTGGTAATCATGACCTGAAACTCACTGACACCCAGATATTTTTTTAAATTCTTCTCTTAGCTATAGTTGCAGTTCTGAAGGTTCTTTGCCATAGAGGGTTCTGGTAAACTGGTATGTCTTGATGCTGCCCAAGTGATCACTCAGTTTGTTGACATTAGAGTGGCAGGATGCTGATGCCCCAGGGTGAACTCAAACCTGTTATACCTTCTGGCTTTCCATTCTTTTTGTTATGCAGTCATAGCAAGTCCTACCGGAATCCCTATTTGCACTCCTACCACCTACCTACCTTCATCTGTACTTATGATTAACCTTCTTGCTGCTGTACATGGATTCTGTAGAGACTTGCACTTTCCAATATCTGGTATGCCTATGGTATGACTCACCTTCCTGCTGAGGTGTGAACATTATCCTGCTGTACATGATCTCATTTGGACATGCTAGAGATTTTTTGCCTCCTAAGAACCTCTCGATGTCACACATTCTGTTTTCTTTAACATTTATACATTCGGTAGTGTTTCTCTTTCGATAATACCGATTATTCTGTAATGATCCCACCATCTGGTGTCAACCAGAAGAGGATGGGTTCCCTTTTCAGTCTGGTTCCTCTGAGGTTTTTTATTCTCATGTCATCCCTGGGAGTTTTTCCTTGCCACTCTTTTAAATCTCCATCTGGATTTCTGTAAGGCTGTTTTGTGACAATGTCTATAGAAATTGGCAGGGTGGACATGGTACTTGTCAGGGAGGCCACAGACCATGGGCTCAACAAGAGTCTGTGGTTGGGAGTCAAAGAGGCCATATTTGACCCTGGAAAGAAAGGAAGGCATTTTTTTCTTCCTGATTGATCTCATCACTAGATCAGACCCTGTATACAGAATAAGACATGTCATGGTCTTTTCCAAATGTAGCTGTCCTGTGATATTTAATGAGTAGCAGTTTGAAAGGATGCAGTGGTTGGTTTCACATGTGTGGGAGAAGCTTATGTTCTGGGTGGGAACTGGCTATGACTAAACTGGAGGGAAAATGGACAAAACTCTTGAAGTTGTTATGGCTACTAGTGGAAGGCTATGCCAAACCGAATACATAAAGTGTGACGTGTGAGATTATGATGTACAAAATGGTGAAACCTTGTGTTATTCAAAAACAAGGTGAAAGCCTGTTCCTTGGGTTCTAGTTTTCTACTGGATTTATGAATCTTTTTTGAAAGGAAATCCTTCTGTTGTGCCTTTACACATTGCCCAAGAGAGACAAACTGAAGAAACTTTAAGGTCCAGGAAAGGGTGTAGTGTTATTTATTTTAAAATGGTTTGTTTCAGGCTACACAAAACTCTTCTCAAATCTCAAATATTCATGATTGTCCATCATCTAAAACACTGAAAATAAATAAGAGTGTATCATCTGTTTGCCACAACCACCGTGAACTGCCATTAAGACTCAAAAGTCACTGCTTGGGAGACTCAATGTTTTGAAATGTTCTCATTTAGTGCATGTCATAGTTTGGAACTGATTTACATTGTAGATGGATCAGATAACTATTGAAATATCATGAAAGTCAGTGCAAAGCAGGTCGCTGGTTAAACTTCAAAGAGGGAAAAAGTTTCTGGAATGGTACATTTTTTATAGTGGGAGATATCTGGTACATCTGGCTATTATGCCAGCAAACATTCCCATCCAAAAAGCCAGACACGACGGACTGTTTTGATCTAAACAGGTCAGCGTGTGGTTTAGATATCATTGTGAAAGAATGTTGGCTTCCGTTGCTCCACTGAAACACTGATATTCAAAAAATGCCCTGAACATCTGGTTACAAAGTGAAAAATCATCTCTGGAGGCCTGCAGTCTTAAACCTGGACTTTAAGAGAGAGAGAGAGAGAGAGAGAGAGAGAATGTTTCTTACATGTTCTTTACCATACGCAAGTGTTTTGACTGCACTTGTTCCAATAGAAACTGAACAAAGGTCTCGGGTTAGGGTTTATTTATTTATTAATTTTTTAAATAGCCGGGACAATCTGAATTTAGAATTCTGAGAGGCGGAGCTTCTTATAAACCCTAGTAATGTTCAGATACACCAGTTATTAATTTTTTTAATAACAATAGCTTTGTCGCCTCATAGTTACCTACACCGGTCCCTTGTTAGATCCTGACCTCAGGTTGCTCTCTGTTCATCCAGGATGTTTTCCTGTCTCTCACTCAATTTTCCAGCGATAGACTAAAGCATTTACTCAGGATCAGTGAATGAATGAATCAGTGAATGAGTCATGATGCATCAGCAAGGTTGAGTAACCTTAATTAAGAACCTCATATGGTTTGAGGAGTGTGTAGGAGGGCACTTTGGGGGGAAAAAAAGATCTTGATTCCTCATTAACTATATTAGCTGGCTAGCTGCATTAAAAACCAGCGATCATTTGTAACCTAGCTGCTCAATAACAGTACATCTGGGATGAGCAAAACCTTCTGCTATTTAAAAAAATGCATGCTACATATACACATATCATTTATTGTGTATAAAAACAGTGCTAGTTAAAGGTCTAAAACCTGGACATGTGGTTTAATTTTGAACTTCTACTCAAATTTGATGAGATTGGATGACTTGCAAAACGTCAACGTTATTAATGGCCTAGACTCACAATACGGATGACTGAAAACCTTTATAGACCTCTTTTATAAAGCTTTACTAGCCTGCATGTTTGATGTTTTGATCTCCAATCTCTATTTAATATTCTTTGATTTATAGACTTAAAAAAAAATCATATTTTTACATACCTAATAGTCTGGATACCGTTGAAATTCTGTAATTTCTGATAAAGGTTTAATATTTGTGCCTCCTTGCCAGAAAAATTTATTTACAGCATAGCAATCCCTCCAGAAAACCACAGACTGCTAGCATTTATGTGCAGCAGACTTTGAATTATTTCGAGCATAACATTAGCTCATAAATACCAAACTCAAATCTCATAGCCATCACAGAAGAAAAGCTGGGGGCGAACACAGTCCGAGAACAATATAAGCAAATTTGAATAACCTCACTGCGCTTATATCGTCCAAGAAATATATCAAAGGAGGCGCGTAATCAGAAAAACACACATTAATCATCGTTTTCATAGTTTCAGACAGCTGTGTATTTTTGTATCAACAAAGGATTTCTTTCTTTTTTTTTCCCAGTAACTGATAACAGGTTTCTGAATCTTTACGGCTGTGCCATAAGCTAACGTTCTGACAGGAACTGATCTGAAATGTTGCACAGAGCGAGTGGCCTGAATTAAACACGCATGGCTCTGCAGAGTTTCCAGACCAGTGCTAAGAAGGGAAGTCTGTTGGAAAGGTAGAATTTTTATCTGTCGGCTTCATAAATTATGCTTCTTTCTATCATGTAGCTCGCTAATGTGAACTAGCTCGAGTAGATTTCTCTGTGATGCTAACAGGCCGTGACACAATCTCAAATTATATCATTTTAGTGGATAAATGCTCGTGTCCGTATATGCTAACAACAAATCATTAGCAAAGTATTAAACACAAAGTTCGCTTGTTAATTTCACCTTTACAACATTAGCTGACAGTTTCTTCCTCTGTATCTTAAAAGTGGCTTCAAATTCTAACAAATGTCACTTTTTATTGCTAGCAAAGTCCTAATAAAGTGGTGAAGTTAAAGCTTTAGCTTGAAAGTTTTACAATTGTAACATTAAAGGGGCAGTTTGTATTTTTTTTTTTTATAATCAAACTTACTAAATTACTAAATACTGTTCCTCTGAAAATACTGTGCTTCATAATACGCAGTGGATCTGACTGGTTTCTTCATTTCAGGTTTCTGCTTCAGTTTTTTTCTGGCCCAGAAATTAGCTGGGGCAATTTTTTTTGCTTCAGGAGCAGGGAAAAGTGTTGTGTTTGGCAGGGGAGATAGGCTTGGTTAGATGGAGCAAGAACACTTCAGGATTTGGTGTAGAATTTGTAATCATGTTGTGGACAAAAGGAGGAGCTAAAAATGTTATACAGTGCCACTTTAACACCAAGGTTTTGTAACCACAGATTTTTTTTCTGTTTAGTTTCCAAATTGTTTGGAAACAAATAAATAAATAATAAATTTGCTGTTGTTTTTCAGAATGGTTGTTTAGATAAAATGTTTTCCAAACATTTTGAAACATATTCTGTCATAATTTTTGGTGATTTTTGCTGCTGGGTTTCTGGATTTCTCCAGAATTTCCAATTGTGTTTATTTCCAATTTATTAGAGTTGTCTAAAATTTGTTGTCATGTTCTTAGTTTAAGAGTACAGTTTTTGTTTCATTAATATATTTTGCACTTATGGAAAAAAAAAAACAGAAATATACACTACTGTTCGAAAGTTTGGGATCACTTGGAAATTTACTGGTTGTGCCCCTGGACCTCCCTCCCTCCCACTCCTTTTTTCCAGTTCTGGTTAGAACCAGTTTGCACTGTTCTATGAAGGGATTAGTTTGCAGCACGGTAAGATAACGTCTTACGATAAAAAGAAAGAAAGTTCTTTAATTCTAAGCCTGGAAATAAACCCACAACTCCTGATGCTCCACAAACTAAACTAACCTACAGAAGGCCACATTTATTACTCCTTTAATCAGTATAACCGTTTTTAGCTGCAAAATAGTTTTCTAATAATCAATTAGCCTGACAAAATGATAAGTATAAAAATCTGAAATGATTAGCAAACATTATAAAACATTATATGAGATTGAACCAGAGGACTGATAAACGACCTCTGTCCAACTGATCCCAAACTTTTAAATGGTACTATATGTACACACACACACAATATATATATATATATATATATATATATATATATATATGTATACATATGTCTGTGGAGCTACAGACTCAATAGTAGAGGTAGGGAAGTATTCTCTGCACTCCATATTAGATTATATCCATTGATTATAGCTTTTAGGCATTGTGTGTGTTTTTCTGTGTGCTGTGGGAGAATCATGTAGCATCTCTTTCCCATATCTATCATGCGCATCTATTGGATTTCCCATCGCTCGGCTCTGGCAGACCGTCCGTCGGTGCGAGATTTGGTTTCTGCCGGTTTCCTGTGGGCTTACTGGCTACAAAGCCATGTCAGGGACACTTAAGCACACCTAACAGATGAGTCTTACATACCGATACACCACTTTCCCTTGTAAAAAGAAACAGACGCAGGTAAACGTGTGTGTGCATGCACCCATGAACGCACACACGGACGCACGTACATACAAACAAACCCATAACAAACGCACGTAAAACACCAGGATCCTGGCGGTTAATGTCCACCCGAAGGCAGAACCAGGGAAAAAAAAAAACACTCACATTAAAAAGACAGTGTTTGTGCGAAAGGAGTTTCCTCCTGTTTTTTTTTTCCTTTTTAATTTTATTTACAGTTGAGGTTTCTGCTCCTCTCTGCTGGATAGTGTGTCTAATTCAAGCCAGGCGTCTCCACAGCACATCTGCTGAAGCAGAGCCCAAACAACATGCTTCACTTTACACCGCCTTCCCAAAAGCTCCTTTATCGTATGGATGCACCTTAACCACCATCATGAGCTCCGAGACTAAAAAATCACCACAAGTCAAAATCACAGCCTTTAAAGAATCATTTGGGCAAAATATGTAGGAATTTTTCCAATTTTTATTTGTCTAGGTCTTTTAACCATGGACACTTTTATTAGACAGTTGACGGAAATCTATCAGTTCAGATTGCAAATGATAAATTTTGATAAATTTTGATGAAGATAATATGCTTTGTTGATAAAAAAAAAAAATAACCGTAAACAATCGTAATTATGACAAATAACCAACGAGTTTTTAAATGGAAAAACTCCAGCTGGCACTGGAGACTCCTTACATCAGTGCTCTTTAAACAACAAAATCTCTTCCTCTCGCAGATAGATAGATAGATAGATAGATAGATAGATAGATAGATAGATAGATAGATAGATAGATAGATAGATAGATAGAAACAGGTTGCGAGTTCCTTAGATGTAGAAGATTGGGTGCTTGTACTTTGAGTTAAAAGATATAGGGACTGAAATACGGGGAAATGTTTCCTTTCTCTGAGGTAGAGAAGGTAGGAGAAATCAAAATTAAATAAAGGAAGTATAACATTAACACAGATCCGACCAAAGAGTGATTTTTTGTTTCCAAAACTTTGGAATCAGGGTGCACAAACCTTTTCACACAACACCAGAACTACTGAGAAAGTCGTGTACGATGCTGAACGCTGAGAATAATTGATAATTTGCTCAGTTTACTAGGCCTCCATGTGACGGCAGATGTAATCTCCCCACCACAGCACAGTCGCACATTTGCATGTCCAGGGGAAAGTAGAATTAGCGTGT
Source organism: Hemibagrus wyckioides (assembly GCF_019097595.1). Classification (NCBI taxonomy): domain Eukaryota; kingdom Metazoa; phylum Chordata; class Actinopteri; order Siluriformes; family Bagridae; genus Hemibagrus; species Hemibagrus wyckioides. Next base: position 18,116,535 of record NC_080737.1, on the reverse strand, counting down.
TTCCCACACCGGTTATCCATCAAACATCTGAGAAAAGGGTTTACATGGAGAAAACAAAAACAACGGTGTACCCACGCTCTCTCTCTCTCTCTCTTTCACGCACACACACACACATATTTGCATGCACTGACACACACAAACAAGTGGAGAGAACAGAACAGATGGTTTTGCAGATACAATGATCTAAAAGAGTTCCTGGAAACCCGTTTGACACAAGTGGAGCAAGTCTGCAATTCCCTAATGAAGCACGATGATGAGATGGAGCTTGACGTCGGTTTCGTCTTTCGCTCTTTCCGTGCTGATGCTGCATATCTCGCACGCGCAAATGCATACCTGCTACACACAACACCAGGCCTGGTGCATCCTGTTTATCTTCAGGGTCATACCACCGCTCCGGAGTGAGCAGACGAGCAACATGCGTACGTACGAAATGTAAAAATGTATCGTATTTCGCAAATGGGGAATGATTTGTAATGTTAAAGGAATGTCATTAAACGTGAGTTTCAATATTTAAGAATAAAAACATCTCTCATCCTGTCCTGCACACACACTTGACCTATTTTGGCACTTCCCACTGATCCTAAAAAAAAAAATTGACTAATAACACATCCCATTATTATTATTATATTTTTTAACTTCATCATTATTTTTTACTTTTATATATACTTTTATATATTTTATGCCCATTTCAGTCACTTTTTCTTGGATGCTGATAGATCCCATTTTTTGATGCCCATCTGTACACCACTCACCGATTTAATCCCTGCCCACAGATCAAGCGCTGACCAATCAGGCGGCAGCTCCTGTTCTCTGGCAATCATCAGTCAAGCATTTCAAATAAAAAAAAACTTGTAATAATAAAATTACCACTTTTTCTGGTAGCATTTCTTCTTCTGCTATGTACAATGCACTTTATACAGAGGTGGGTGCAAAAGTTTACACCCCCTCCCTTACCCATTGCTTTCTGAATGAATAAATGAAAGTGTATTGATTGTTTTTTTAAATACACAACTGAATATGAGGTTTTAGAATTCTCAAAAATCAACAGGAAATAATGTCCGGACTTGGACCTAATTATCAGAAGACAGAATTTTGACAGATATATCAGGAAGCTGATATTATAAGTGAGAGAATCTTAAATGTTGTGATGGACGGCGTTCAAAGTCATGAGTAAGATTTATATTGATTTTTTGTAACTTTTTCAAGTTAAGTTTGTGATTTGAATATAGATTTTGCAGTAACTGTGCAGAATTCTGTGCAACCTAAGACACTAAATGTCTTGTTGTTGCAGTATATATATATGTGTGTGTGCATGTGTGTGTTAGGGCTTTGCATAGTTTGTGTATGGAGGCTTAGCACAGGGAGCATGGCTGGATGGGTGGAAGGGGGGCTGAGTGTTTAAGACCACTGCTAACCACTTCCACATGCGGCTCCTCGGTGCACGTCAAAAAAAGTTGTTGAGGTGCCGCTCTATAACATTAATGGCTGCCGAGAACGCAGGGGCTCTTGGCAAAGGGGGTCGGCTGGAATGCACACGCTCATTCATCCGCTCTCTCTCTCTCTTTCTCTCTCGCTCTTTTTTCTCTCTTTCTGGTTGTTTTATCCAGACTTTTCTTGGGGCCAGACGGCGGGGACGAAACCGAGAAGCAGACTATACAGTAGCTCTGTCTTTTCTTACACACTGGAGAGACAATGTTTTCTCTCTCTCTCTCTCTCTCTCTCTCTCTCTCTCTCTCTCTTCTCAGCCGTGCGCATACCTGGCTCTTGATGAGGTCATCGTCCCGGTGGATCTGCAGCACGTAGCCACTGTTGCATGTGACATTGCATCGGGCACCGTTGAAAAAGCCATGGTTACATCGCAGCTCTGCATTGCGGACCTTCGGCTCCTGGCAGTCGATGGCCTCGCAGGAGTAATGAACGCAACTGGAGGGAGAGAAAGAGAGTGAGATAAGGGAAAGAAAAGAGATACAGACAGAGAGAGAGAGAGAGAGAGAGAGTGAGAGTAAGTGAGTGAGAAAGAGATAGGCTGTTGCACAAAAACTGCACTACGTCATCCTCCAGACGGCCCGGAGGACTAACAGTGGAATACTACATGTCACATTCAACTCCAGCGAGACACACACACCGCGGTCAACCTGACATTAATCTTCATTACTTTGGCAACAAAGCCGCAGGGAGGGAGCTGCAGTATAAATAGAATGTGCTTGGCCCACTCTTTCCACTCTGGAGCTAAACAAATGAGACCTCACGAGCACCACGATGGAAGCCGAGTCGAACACAGCCGACTCGAGCGCAGCGTCTCGACCGGGACCTGTGTCCGAGCATGAGCTCTGGAACACTACCGTAACTTGACATGCTTCGGTCAAGGAATCAACTAGGACTCCTGTCAAAATCGGATGTGTTCCATATTCGTCGCACTCACACACATACACACACACAGACACACAAGCAAGCAAACCACATTCACATTCACTTCTTCCACCGCACAGACAAATAAAGCCCTTTCGAATCATTAACACATGCCTCAGCGCTGATTGGATCAACATGGCTGAAAGTGAAACGGATGAAACAGGAGACAAACAAACAGCAGACACGGTTCTCCTTCTCAAATCAATAAGCAGGCTTATAAAAAAAAAATATATCAAACGACTCTTATGTTAGTGACAGGATGTCATGTCTAATCACTTGCGAACATCTCCAGACATGATGGACGTGTTTGATGAGGGTTTTTTTTGTTACTTTTGTGCCATTAATAGCTCATAAAATCTCATTCGGAGTGGCAACTGGACAAAGCTAAAAACACAAAAGGAGGAAAAAAGGGGATTGCTGAATGACAAATGTTTTAGCTGAATGACTGAAAGTGCAGTCAGTTGTGCTAAAGTTCAACTTCCAAAATCAAAGCGCTGCTACTAGAAAAAAAATAGAAGTACACTCTCTGGCTAAATGTATGTAGACAGCTGACCGTCACATCCATATTTGAGTCTTTGAAAAAACAAAGTTGGAAGCAGACAGTTGTCTAGAACAGGGTGTCCAATTGAATCCACAAAGGGTTGATGTGGTCCAGTCAAACAGGAGTCTGATCCTACCTGTATAATCTATTGATCTTGGCTTTCAGTAGACTCAGGTATGCCTTCTGCTTGGATGGAATGAATCCCTGCTCCCACACAGGCTCTTTTCGGGTTAAGACTAGACTCCTTGGATCTCATCTAGAATGTCTTTCTCACAATTTGCCTTCACTAGAACTAAGAAACCTAAAGAGACCCTGTTCCAGCATGCCCCTGTGCACAAAGCCCCTGAGCTCCAAGGTGTGGAGGTTAAGGTTAGAGTGGAAGAACTCAAGTGTCCTGCACAGAACCCTGACTCTGACACAACCCTGCTGAACTCCTTTGGGATGAACTGAAACACAGACTGCACCCCAGAGCCTCTTGTTCATCAGTTCCCAACCTAACTAATGCGCTTGTAGATGAATGAGATCCTTTATGATCATGATCAGAAGCATACCTAATCTCTCTCTCTCTCTCTCTCTCTCTCTCTGCCTTTCTCTGTCGAGATATACATCCCAGGTATACTCCAGATATACTCCCAAGCTCCCAGTGTGACTGCTTCTTTTTTCTGGACCTGACTGATCCAACCAGACGCTCTACCCCTGGTTGGAGTCTTGTGGCTTGGTGGTGCTCACTGCTGTGGGGACAGATCTGCATGGACAGCCTGTGACCTAGGGGACTGCTGTGGATAGAACCACTTGGAGACCTGAAGAACCACTTGGAGAACCACTTGGAGACTATTACGCCGTCTCTGAACTGCCGCTGCATCAGTCTGCTTTCAGCAGGAAGGAATTAGTCCTAGGTCTATAATGAACTCACAGACCTGTTAGTTCCTTAAGAGCTTTTGGTTGCTGTTGAAGAAAGGACATTATCAACAGTTACATTATCTTTCCAGTGTAACCCAAATGAGGATACCATTCTGAACCTGGTTCCTCTCAAGGGTTCTTCCTCATATCATCTCAGGGTTTTTTTTTTCATCACCGTTGCCTCAAGCTTGCTCATTAGGGATAAATGTTAGCGATAAATAGTAATTAAACTTTAAACGTTATCATTTTTCTATGTTTCTATACTTCTGTAATGCTGCTTTGAGACAATGTCCATTGTTACAGGCGCTATACAAATAAATTGAATTGAAATTAATGTTCTGAATATACTGTTCTGTGTATATTATTGCAATCATCTCACACTTTTGTGTATTTGCATTTTATAGTCTTGTGTACTGCTGTACTGAATTGTTATGTGATCCTTTAGAAATCATAACAATAAAAGAAAACATTTGTTTTCACTTGAAATCCTCATAGCCACACTCTGAAATCTAGTGGAAAGCCTTCCCAAACGAGTGGAACCCATGGAAAATGTTTGGAGATGTTCAAAAAACACATATGGATGTGAAGGTGTCCACAAACCTTTGGCCATTGTAGTGTATATAAAGAGGTCAACACACTTACAGAAAAATTTTCTTCATGTATTCCTGATTGTTAGGAAGCTGGGGTCAGAACACAGGGTCAGTCATGAGCCAGCACCCCTGGAGCTGATAGGGTTAAAAGCCTTGCTCAATGGCCCAACTCTGGCAGCTTGGAGGTGCAGGGTCTTGAACTCCTGACCTTTTGATCAGTAACCCAGACCCTTAACCATTAAGCCTTCACTGACCCCAGTGAGGTGGTGTGATGAAATCTGGAGTCACTGTTACCACCCAGAAGTCAATTATTTCCCATAACAGCAAGTGGATTATTCTTTATTCTCTTCTACCGCAGCAATTTGTCTAGTAGTATAAATATTTAATATTAAAAAAGTCACTTATTTGAGATTGAATCATTTGTAATTGTGGACCATCTACAAAACAAAATGGTTCTTGTTATAATGTACATATAACGTACCATATATAGCAGAAGCTAATAAGATAAAACAATGCAGCTTCTTAAAGTACTGAAACTGGAGACTCCTTCCATAAATGTTATATAAACATCTCCTTGAAGAAAGCTTCATCATATCATTGGAGCAATTTTTAACTATGTTAATGTGAAGAGTCTGTATCGTGTTGTTACTGTACGTATGAAAGAAGCTTCGCCTGACCAATCACGATACAGAATTCAAGACCCATTTTATAAATATGCTCAAAGATGACCCGCTGCCCTATATGCATTGTAAAAGAGAGAGAGAGAGAGTTTGAACTGATGCTTGCTTGACCATTTAACGATGATCTTTTACATAACCTCATCCATGCTTTTGCAGTCCAACAAGCGGTTTTGAAGACTACAAGGTTTCACTTTTACTTTAACAGTGATATACAGCATCAATAAATCTCACACTGGGAGCCCTGCTAAGACTTGGAGTTTTGTTTGAAATGTTTTTCAGTCACCTACATCGTGATACATCATAGGATACGTGTGGAGTGGAATGGAGGTCGAACATGACGTGAACAAACAGACGCGCAGGTGCAGGTGTGTCAGTCAAAGTTCATCCAGCTGTTCGGCAATAACTGATTATTTTAGATATGAAAGTGGAAGAAGTCGGAACTCTGTCTGACAGCTGATCTAATCTCCCAACCGCTGAGCAGACGAGATTTGATTAGGAACATGATTGTCCAGTAAGAAATATGAACCTAGGACGAAAAAAAAAAGAAAGTGGTGGACCGTTCTTTTGGGGATTCAAAGAATTCTCTCCAGCTGAAACACTGGTTAAAGATTGCAATACTTGTTCCAGAAGGTGAAACCGGGATTGCGCTGATTCTAGTAACCAATAAACTGGCAGCTCGTTTGAAACCTCCAGTGTTTATGCACTGAACGACATCTTGAGTGTTTAAACTTGCAACATCTTGAGCAATTTAAACTCATTATGTCTACTTACTCTCATACAGAAAACCTTCTCTGAAGCCTGGCACCCAAGCAAAGAGCAGCAGAGGAAAGAACAAAACACATTCCTCCAAAGCATCCAAATATGTGAGGGAGCGCCAGAGCTTTTGTTTGAAAGGCGTTGAGTGCCGAAAAAATGGGATAGAGCACACAAAAGCGAGCCATTATAATGACCCCCGTTGTTAACAACACTGGGAACAGGGGACTTGGTGTTTTGTAGAGGTAGAAGGATTACGGGAAATGCAGTACCATTGGCAGCAAGTCGTCCATTGCCTCCAAGTACGACGCAAAAACAAAAAAAAGTAAAAATGCAGAGGCCAAAAAACCCCAAAGCACAGGATCATAGATTATATTTGTGTTTGTGTTTGTGTGTGAGTGTGTGTGTGCATTATAATCATGCCAATGAACCACTCTATAAAGCAAACCGAAAAGGAACTGACACAAATCACCATTGTCAATATTAGAAGTGACCCTTTCCAGCATTTGCAAATTACTTCTGGAGTAAAATTTATGAGGCGGTATAGTGGTATAGTATTCACCCCCATTTAAGCTGAGCAAGATGGAACGCGATGTCTCCTTTAACAGAACGGGAAACGGGCCCAAATAAATCATCATCCCGTGAAGCAATGAAATTACGGTTACGCGCAATATCGATTTAGCCTTTACAGCTCGACGACTAATTGATATACATCATGAAAAATGAACACTGATGGACAGAGTCTTGGGACGTTTTGCTTCTTATATGAAGCTTTGCAGGAATTCATCTGTGAAGGATATCATATGATATGATATGATATGATATGATATATGATATGATGTCATGCATCTAAAAAAAATTGGCAAAATGGTTTAAAAAACAGCAAATGGATGAAACCTAGTGATTACTTTCCTGCAAAGCTGCATGCTTTTAAAGTGACATATGGAATTCTGTGATCGTTCCAAGGTTCAGAAGGAATTCTAATATGAAAGCAGACCTGCAATTATCAGCTTCCCCCCAAACAAGCCAACAAGTATTCATGCCAAGTATTAAAACTCTTCTAATGTGGCGAATACAATTAACACACAGTCATTTCACCCAGAGAGTTATGTGTTATTAGAATGGATGGAGAAATATCTGAGGAAAGGCTTCCAGGATGTTTGTAGACACTTTAGGAGACCCTTGAACTCACCTTTGGCCCATGGGGTTATAGATCTCATTGCTCTGGCAGCTGCTGATGGTGATAGGGTCGAAAAACTGGAAGGAACGCAGACCCACACCAGATATGGCCACCAACGGGCAGCGGAAGGTAAGGTGGATAGCCTTGGTGTGGTAGAAAGCCATGCTGAGGTCATGACTCACAGGGATCACCAGCGGGTTGGTGCGGCAACTCAGGCGCCAGTTACCTGAGGGGGTGGGGGTGTTTGAGTTCAGATCTACCATTGTTACCAAAAAAGAGAAGTATTCCACAACTTCAGGAACTTTCTGATTTTATTCTTCTACACACCTAAGCTGTGGACCTTGTCCTTGGTGTCTACCAGCTCCACAGAGATGTTGCAGTGTGTCTGAGGTGGCACCGAGTCAAAGATTGTCGTCCCGTCTGCTGCCAGGTGGATGATGACTGCCGTGGCTACCATCGGGTGCGAGAAATTGGCCTGTGAACGGACATGTCACAGTGGTTGATTACTTTCCCTTAAGATAGTATTATTCCACTTATCCTACAACAATTTGCAAATGATTACTTTCCATTTCATCAAGGAACGATATGTCAGAATAATTTCCGGCTCATTGAATTTAATGCATTTCATGTGGTGAAAATTACTTAAAACAAGTTCTTTACACAAGTTCTTTACAAGTTATGTCACAGTCCTTCTATCACCAGACCCTGTGAATTAGTTACTATAGAAATAATAATATATTTGAACAAGCAACAAAATCAACCAATCAGAATCGAGAATTGAACCCAATTCAACTCACAGGAAGATGAGTCAAAGATGGTAAACTCACCATCAGCCAATATGGGCGGTACCAGGGAGCTTTCTGGGCTTCACGACAAGGAAACCAGGCATACTGGGAAATACCATGAGACAAGTCATACACTTTGGACTGGCAGGTCTGTGGAGGGGAAAAGAGCAGCAAATTGAAAATCATGCTCTGAAAATGACAAAATCTGGGAATTCAAGCCACTGGCCCAAGTGATTCCAGGGAGCAAACCCATGGCACGTGTGGTCCGACTTTTCTTCAGTTCCCCTAGCAACTTTATTTCCTACATGCAATTACTCAACTGGGAAAAATGGAGGAAATATAAACATAGTTTCATCTTACCCTGTCCTAGATGATGTCTTCAAGTCACAACAGTAGCAGTCTGTACACAAACACCAGAGGCAAACTACAAGTGACTTGTCAACTGCTAGCATGAATGTAGGCTAAGTGTTAATAATACTGTACAAAACTCAAAATCACAAATCTTAACTCCACATGTTTTCTTTTCTTCTACCATCAAACTCCCTTTTTTCTGATTGACATTCCCTTTGGAATCACATCAAGCAGATGCAGGCTCGTAAGCTGTAACTGCTTCCACACTTCTCTTGAACTGTCATATTGTTATTTTCCTCCTTCTCCTCATGAAATTATTTTGAAGTTGCATGCTAAAGAGCCAACCAGGAATCCTTGTAGCTCTGAGGGCAGACAAGGCCAGTCACATTAAAACAAAGTAATACGAGACAGTCCTGCTAGGATTATGATGCTGTTTTGCTGATTGGGGTTGAACGTGAACAGGTGATACGTGTCTGTGGTTTAGATAATCGGCTGAGCTGGTGTCTGAAGCTGCGTTCGGAGAACCGTGAAAGACTCGAAAAGAGAAAGATAAAGGTGGGATCAGGAAGTATGAGCAGAACTCATTTAAAATAAATTGCTTTGCTTTTTGTTTGTTTGGGTTTGTTTTGCTGCTGTTTCCCACCAGACCTTTCTTTTTTTTTTATTATGTTCGTTGCATTGGTAAGTTGTGTGTTAGCATCTGTTTTCTTTCCTTATTTATCCTTTTTTTGTTTGTTTTGTTGTACATCAATTTGTCTGCTGGATGGATGGCAGTTGTGGTTGAGTTCCAGACTAAAGCCTAAGCACCTTTTTTTACCCTGAAATGTACACATGGCAAAAAAAAAAAAACAGCAAAAAAAAAAAAAAAAAACAGCAAAAAAAAAAAAAAAAAACAAGGACACTTTTTCCACTGTTTTGACTTTTCCACTAAACCAATGAAATTGGATATTAGTCATATGAGCTTTAAACTTATCTGAGTAATCTGAGCGCAAACATCCCAGATAAAGCCCAGTTCTATCTCCCTTACAGATCTGTTGTGAGATGCTCCAAAAGACCTGAAGGTTGAGACAAGGTGGAAAGTGAGTCCCACCAGGCTGTCTTTTTTCCTCCGCCGGTGGGTTGCGCCACTTCGGCATGTTACTCCAAGCCTGCGAGCGTGTGTACACCCAACCGCTCATTAAAGGTCTTCACACAAGCACCATCACCACCAGCAGCACCTCCCCAAATTGCTGTTATATAATTGCTGAGTCTCCTACTGTACGAGCACCTCCAAATGGAGTTGTCATTATTTTGATTTGGTTGTTAAGGAGAGTAAATAAATCCAGACCCCCACCCACCAGGTCTGGGAGGAAGCCTGTCCAGAAGCAGGGAGAGAAAGTCTCCCCATAGACAACATTCCAGCCCTGTGACATCACTACTAAACCACAACACAGCAGCCAAAGCAAGGTCTAACACAAGCAACACACGGGGGAAAATAAACCAATAAAACAAATGATGTACAATAAATCATCAGAAACCACAAGTTGCAAGAATGCAATGGGCGGTAGTAAAGTAAAAAAAAAAAGAGGGTGGAAGAAACAGCACACTAAATGTTGCAAGCTTGTTAAGGATCGTTCGTTTCGGTGAGAAACGGCTACCGAGACCTGCCAAGAGCAATCGAGTTCCATCGCTTGATTAGAACACGGAGGCACGAGATTCGTGAATTCCTGTCATGCAGCACAGGCAAAAATTCATTCTGTAAAAATCTGCAAAAAAACATCGCTGACACAGAAAACTTGACACGTTTTCTAAAAAGTTGAAGACAGCTCAGTAGACTTCACCTCGCATAATGGAACCAGATTTTTTTTATTCCACGTCCCACATCCTTCGGCGATGTTTCTCTCCATCGGATTGGTCAACAAACCCCAACCTTGGATGAACATCGCTGGAGTATGGTGTGCATCCACCATGGACCACATGGATCTCGGCGAGACTGGATGTTTTGAAGTTAATTATAAGCAAATATCCTCCAGCGTTCACTCCTGAAAACAAAGTCCGCCTGGGATGGCTTGACGATGTGCTTCCAAGATGCAATTCAGACCAGCTGTGAAGTTTTGGGAAGGAGGGGTTTCTCATACACTCTCCTTTATCACAAAAATCAAGATGAAAGAACTCAAAAGATCTTGAGAGCTGACCTTCAGGAGCATTTCCTCGACCGTCAGACCTTCTAACGAGAGCTTGGCGATGTGACAATAAAACATTGACACAATTCAATTATGGGATCAATTATGTCACAATATGCTTTTGTGAGAAATCCTAAATGTTGTGGTTATAACATTTTTAATGTATTTTTATTTATTTCATTTTTTTTAAACTGGAAGCAGGCAAAATTCTGCATTTGTAAAATTTAAAAAATATTTAAAAAATATTTTTTCCTACTTCAGGAATTCAGTTTTAAATAGTATTTAAATATTTTAATAGATTATATTTTTATCTATATGTTTTATCTATAGTAGTCCTATATTTTAACTATTGCTTTTTATCCCTTTTTTCTCTCTTCCACCCAAAAAAGTATCATTTTTGACCAAAACTTTTCAGTGATGTCCCTAATAAACCTATTAACTGTTGTTAACTATATTCTTGTCTGATATCTCCATCAAACACGCAATACACTGAGATATTTTATTCCATATTAACATGCTCAAAACATTGTCCATTTACTTTGACAGAAAGCAAGGTGACTAAATTTAAAATTAAGGAGAAGCGGGATTCCTGGGATATCAATCAATATCAGAGAGTTGAGACTAAACAGAGGAGCTCATACACAAAATGCATAAAGGTTGCCAGGTCCGTAATCTGAATCTCCGTCTTTCCCAATCTCTAGCACAAACACCTCATTCCCAACAAAATCAATTAGCAAAACCTAGCAAAGAATAGCTACTGAGAATTTTGAAGTCCTCAGAAAAACTTTTCATGGATAAAAAATGAGCTAAACGAATAACAAATGACTAAATGTTTTAAATAAGAATTAGTATAGATCTTCCAGAGAAGCTCAGCAGTTGGGGGTTCGAGCTAGGTCAGTCACTGAGAGCGCACAGCTCGAGATCCTCAAGAGGAATCTTGTGCCTGATTTTCTGCTCTAAACTGCTAATTCAGGAACAGCTGCAAGAGCTGGCAGCAAAGCAGGCCATGGATTAAAGGCGAAAAAAATAAAGCACTTGCTTTCTGTTTACAACCTAAACAAATCACGAGCAGGTACCAAGGGTATTGGGGTCATCCACATCAGTTCCAGCTCAACTCCATCTTTAAAACAAATATGCTGCCGGCGGCTCATGTTTACTTTTCTATGATCTATGACATTTCAATTTAGGAAATAATAAACGATCTCATAAGCCTTTTGAAACGTGGCTACCTGCCTAATGTTCTCAAAATACGAGCTCACCCGAGGTTCTTTAGGGTCCTTCCACTCCTGCAAAGTTTTTTTTCCCCCTTTAACTGCACAAATATTCACCTCCCAGAGAGTGCACATTCTTGGTTTGTCTATACAAATCAGTTTATTTTCTCTGAATGTGCTGGATAAACTGTGATTTTTTTTTCTCGGGACAAACAGGAAAGGTTCTTGCCAGCTAGCGCAACATCTGTGAGACATTTGCGGGGAGACCTGTGTGAGGTTTGCTTTACCATCACGACACAAGAAACCCTGCTTAGAGCCTTCCATGTGAGGTAATGCTCTTTCAAAACCTCAGAGCCAAACGTCCAGACACAAATCTCGGTTAACCGCTAAAGACTTCGAAAGACTAGCTGGAAACAACATTATGCAGAATAGAACCCAAAATTCATGCAGGTGCAGCTTCTCCAGTAGGGGATTTTCTGCATATTTTTACCCAGTAAACCAGCATTTTTCAGCACTGATCCTCCAACACTGGTAACTTTGGCATATTTCAACCAGAATCTTACAGTCTTATAGATTATTACTTATCCTATATGTTAAAACAGGTAATAAACAACAAAACAAGAAAGCCAAAACGAGAATGAAAATTTTAGTAGGTCCACATTGCAGAATATTTACTCACAAATTTTTAATTTATCTTACGTTACCTTTCTAGTTTTCCATAAACTCTTCTGACTATCTAAACTCATTGAGTTACTCTGAATATATTAAAGAATTATTATATATTAAAGAATTACCATTAATAAATCATCGATTTTCTCTAGTTATTATCAAGTATTAGTTATTAGTTGTGATTATTAGTTATTGGGGGTGGTGGTAGTTCAAGTCATTAAGGCTCTGGGATGTTAATTAAAAGATTGGGGTTCAAGGCCCAGCACCACCGCCAGGCCCTTGAGCAAGGCTCCTAACCCTGCCTCAACATCCCACCCCTGCTCTAGGACGCTGCATCATGTCTGACCCTGTGTTCTGACCCCAACCCTCAAAGGATGGGATATGCGAAGAAAGACTTTCACTGTGCAGTGATGTATATGTGACATATAAAGGCTACTAAACTTGAGAGAAGTAAAATGTTATGAAATCTTGCATATTATATTCATGAAACAGATGTATCATGATACAGTAATTATGTTAATTTTGCTGTTTTTTGTTTTTTTCTATACCTCTTTAACCAGATTTTTGACATGTTCATTTGCATCCATAAAATCTGTAACGATGAACTACTGTATATACTTGTCTAATGTTAGCTAAATATACAGGGGTTGGACAATGAAACTGAAACGCCTGGTTTTAGACCACAATAATTCATTAGTATGGTGTAGGGCCTCCATTTGCGGCCAATACAGCATCGATTCGTCTTGGGAATGACAGATACAAGTCCTGCACAGTGGCCAGAGGGATTTTGAGCCATTCTTCTTGCAGAATAGTGGCCAGGTCACTACGTGATGCTGGTGGAGGAAAACGTTTCCTGACTCGCTCCTCCAAAACACCCCAAAGTGGCTCAATAATATTTAGATCTGGTGACTGTGCAGACCATGGGAGATGTTCAACTTCACTTTCATGTTCATCAAACCACTCTGTCACCAGTCTTACTGTGTGTATTGGTGCATTATCATCCTGATACACGGCACCACCTTCAGGATACAATGTTTGAACCATTGGGTGCACATGGTCCTCCAGAATGGTTCGGTAGTCCTTGGCAGTGACGCGCCCATCTAGCACAAGTTGTTGGGCCTAGGGAATGTCATGATATTGCAGCCCAAACCATCACTGATCCACCCCCGTGCTTCACTCTGGGCATGCAACAGTCTGGGTGGTACGCTTCTTTGGGGCTTCTCCACACCGTAACTCTCCCGGATGTGGGAAAGACAGTGAAGGTGGACTCATCAGAGAACAATACATGTTTCACATTGTCCACAGCACAAGATTTTCGCTGCTGGCACCATTGAAACCGACGTTTGGCATTGGCACGAGTGACCAAAGGTTTGGCTATAGCAGCCCGGCCATGTACATTGACCCTGTGGAGCTCCCGACGGACAGTTTTGGTGGAAACAGGAGAGTTGAGGTGCACATTTAATTCTGCAGTGAGTTGGGCAGCTGTGGTTTTATGTTTTTTGGATACAATCCGGGTTAGCACCCGGACATCCCTTTCAGACAGCTTCCTCTTGCATCCACAGTTACTCCTGTTGGATGTGGTTCGTCCTTCTTGGTGGTATGCTGACATTACCCTGGATACCGTGGCTCTTGATACATCACAAAGACTTGCTGTCTTGGTCACAGATGCGCCAGCGAGACGTGCACCAAAATTTGTCCTCTTTTGAACTCTGATATGTCGCCCATAATGTTGTGTGCATTGCAATATTTTAAGCAAAACTGTGCTATTACTCTGCTAATTAAACCTTCACACTCTGCTCTTACTGGTGGAATGTGCAATCAATGAAGATTGGCCACCAGGCTGGTCAAATTTAGCCATGAAACCTCCAACACTAAATTGGCCAGTGTTTCAGTTTCATTGTCCAACCCCTTTACTTTGATGGATTATAATTCTCTAAACATTTTCCATTTACCTTGAAAGTCAAGCTGCTTTTCAAGCAGGAGAATCAAGATAAGAGAGTATTCTCATGTGAGATGAGGGACAAAGGTGGGGCTTTCAGGAGTGTTAGTTAATATTGGAGAGTTCAGAAATGTTAATCATTCAAGATTCCTGTCATTACTGGAAAAAAGGTGGCATGATAACACGTACCAGCATTCTCAAATGCAAAAACTCCAAGATCCTTTGCATAACATGTGTAAAGGTCTGAGACAGGTCTGAGCTGGCGAAAAGGAAACAAGACCGATGTCTAAAATGGTCTAACTGTGCCATAACCCGTGGCTTCTCGTCGTCTGACAAGCCAAAGCCACGGCTGCCTCACGTGCCACTTTTGGGTGCACGAGTAAAATGTGCGGTCTGCCGATGGCTTCCCGAGAGCATTCCATAAGCGAACCACCTCCACTTAACATAAATGACATTCTCCCTCAGCCCTTCCAGAGCTGCTGGCCATGCTCCCCTAAAATCTGATGTGTTAACAGCCAAGCGTGTAAATGGAGGTTGCCATTTAGAGGCTGGTCTCTTATGGGAAAACCAGATGCTCCTTTTAATGATAATTGAAACAAGAGAAGATTTTGTGGTATGGCAAAGCCACCACTGTATTTTTCTCAGTTACTGAGTGTTTCTGCTATGATGTAGATTTTAGCTTTCGGTGTGCATGCAGACTAAGGAAGTGGGACATTATCTCCAGCTGTAAAATGAAACCTGCTGTGAGCTACATTTCTGGAAGTGGGTGCAAGCACGATTGCTGATCATTGCGTAAATTTCGAAACACTGTGCTCGAAATTAGCTGGGCAAATCTATCGAGGGTTTCTGCAGGTTTTTCATTACGAACAAGCATTAGCTAGGGTTAATAGCTGAGTGGCCACCCTTAAATCGGCATGGCTCCTGATTGGTTGGAACAAAAAACCTGTAGGTATATGGGTCTTAAATTGGACGTGGGATCTTGAACCTGTTTAACTGGTTAGCTGATTCATCATTGCAACAAATTTATCATTTATTATGGGAGATGAGTTCTCACTTTCATTATCAGGATCGTCCACATCAATCTCAGTGACTGCCCTGATCTCACTGGGTAATTCATTCGTTTGACACGTGTTCTGTTAGTCATTTAAACATTTTGAGCCTGTTTTGATGTTCCAGAGCATCGTGGGCATTTTAAATCAACTGATTCCAAACTGATTCCAAATATACTGTATGGCACATAGCTTTCCAAAACCTTGATCAAACCATGACATTCATCATATGAGGAAAATCTGCTAGTGAGGTTTTCAACATCTGCATTTGTTAAACCAATATGACTTTTGCAGACAGACACCAAGGCAAGGTTAGAAAGTAGACTAAATAAAACTCTTGTTTTGGATAAATAGAATTATGTTTTCTTTAAACTAGAAAGGTCAAAGTATATTTTTGGCAGAATAGCTCCGAAGTGACTCACAGCGACATCTGACAGTTTCTCCAGACGGCCAGAGAAACTTAGTCCCATATATCACGTATGTGGACATGCATAGCTTGTATCATATAAATTTAGCATATATATTTTTGACACAGTATCCGCAACAAGCATGCTTTAACTACTTCAGAAAACATGCACTTTCTCTTTAAGTGTCCAGGCCATGTAAAATACCTCAACCAGTCTCTATTAGCTCCAGCAAAGCAATCACACAGGCAGCCTTTGAAACACTTCAGCGAACTTCCGCACAAACACGAGACGGTCCAGAGCCACCAGAAACACAGAAGGCTGGCAAAACTGCTATCCCACACACACTCACACGCCCTCGAGAGCATAGCTGAAAACCATTATCGTAAAGTGACTTTGCAATGAAATGAGCTATTACTAATGTGACCTTTCAGCCAGTCGGCCATGCAAAAAAGCTCTGCGCGAGCTCCGTGTGCATGTAGCTGCATGGAGAGCAGTGCTCTCAGGCCTGTCATTATTGTGCTGCATGGCCACCTGAGAATACTAAGTCTTGCGTCAGTGCCCAGTGTGGTGTAGGGGCTCTGGAGAGATAACCTATTGAAACCTTAGTGCTCTACTATGCTAACACATGCTTGTTGTTAACCTGAGTGCAGAACGAGATGCTGTCAAAATCCCCTCCAGGCCAACCTCAGCTAAAAGCAGCATCCCTGTGGTACAGCTCTGTGAACAGGATGTTCTGTTCAAGCACTGAATACATATTGCTTAGGAAGGACTATGCGTCCTATTGCAGCTCGGCCATGTTTGGGATGTGGTGCTACCTTAATTAACCTCACACTGCATGCACCACTGAGCATAAGAAGAGAAAAGGAGAGTGATAAATCATTTTGATTATTTTGTGTCACTGGTAATTTTGGTACATAATTACATGAGCAGTGTGATGTAAAAATATCATTAACGCTCTCTAATGCGATCTTAGCTGCCGCGCTTTGTCATGGCACTGCCTGAAAAACTGGAAATTGATTACAAGCAATCAGTCATGGATAATAAATATCATATAGCTTTCACAGGATATGGTTTCTAATGACTTTGTTATCATTTGGAATCTTCACAAATTCTCAACACAATACTTATCAGTAAGGTAAAATGGATTTCCATTGATGTCTGTAATGAGGGCTTGTTCACGGTTGCTTTATTTTGCAAAAAATTCAGTGCTACACTGATAGACTTTAATGTCACCCAAAGTTACCTTAACCTCACTGATCAGGCCTAATTCCAGATCCTGGTTGGAAGTATATACTTTGATATTTTCATAATGTATACGAATACTTTCATATTCAGTGGTCCTGCTTATCAAAAAAAAAAGGTTAATGGTGACTTGGAAATCAGGATGGATACAATTGGTTTCCCCAAAATTCCCAATTTGATCAGATCCTTTGATGGATCTAGCAAACACTGGGCAGGAGGTGAAAACACACCCAGGATGTGAAGCCAGTCTATCACAGGGCACCATGCATGCATGCATGCATGCATGTATGCGTACCTAGCGGGCAATCTAGAGTCACTAGTCCACCTACTGGAATGTTTCTGGGAAGTAGAAGGAAATCAGAGAAACCAAGGAAACCCTAAGCAAAATGCAGAAATCATATGAACGTCCACACATACAGAAACCCAAGCTCAAGTTCGAAATGCATGGAGCAAGCAATGCTATGCCCTGTGCCACATACCTCGTCACAGCTCCAGAATCCAGGGTTTGATGCTGAGCTCCAGTTACAGCACAAAGTTCTCCCTGTATCCACATGGGGTTTCACAGAGTTCTCTGGTTTGCCCCGACACATCATACTAGGTGACCTGGCTACTAAATTGCACTTGGATGCAAATGACCATGGGGGATGCTGTGCCATGGACATCTATCCATTGCATATTCCTGCCTTGCACCTAGAATTACCTGGATAGGTCCCAGATCCACCACTTTAAGGAGGATAAAATGGTAACTGGATACTCTGGAATACTCTTTCTCTCAGATACACACGATGCAAGACTTTCTAAAGAGCCTTCACTTCCTAAACAGGTGAAGAAAAACTAGAATGACTTGAACAAAAAATGAACCCAATTTCATCATGATCCGAAAAAACGGGCAGATACATTAACCAGCGGATGGGATATCAGCTTTGGCGCTGGACAATGCTGGATTTGGCTAAAGCTCCAGCAGTCCTGCTGTTCTGCATGGTGGCTGTCTGTATATTTTTATACCCAAGTACACGACTCGCTCACCGCGTGGCCTGGGAATGGAACCAGCCGAGTAGGCTTCTCCAGCTCACAAGCAGCGGCCGTGCAGAATTTTCTGGAAGCATTCTACACGAACATGCTGCCACGTGCTGTTTTCTTGACCACGCTCCAGCCCAGATGCACTCCACCGAATGCTGACATACTGCAAAGTCGAAATTGGGATAAGTTGAGGATCAATTTCACTTCGAGGCGCAGGTCAAAATAACGAGCGTGTAAAAGTCGGTAAAGCGCTGGTGGGTTGCTGTAGATGAGCCAGGCCAAGAACATTTCTGCCCGGCCCACACAGATAGAAAATACAGCGCAGCAAAGACATCCTGTTCTTTCTACGTATGAGATACTCACACAGTCAGATGGTGGGGATAGTAACTAGTAGGTGGGTGGGTGGGTGTTCTCGCATATGGCTCTCACAACGATGAAAATCTGCTCGTTTGACCTAAAAGGCTGTGTGTTCTTCATGGTGGATAGCAGTCGTGGCTGCAGGCCTGTTGGCATCTTCGACAGAGACACAGTCCCTTCCCGCCTTACTCCATCTTCCACGGGTTCCTTTCAAGCATCCGGACTGATCCCTATCAACTAACTTCATTCCCTGTGGGAGAAGCTGGCCCAACATGACCTTTGAAGCAGCAGAGCCTGCACAGAATCTTCTGATTGTAGGGACATAACAAATGAAGGAAGACCACAATATCAACAAAACAACGACAAGCATGCGTCTCAGCACAGAGAAAATGGTGCAGGCACCTTGATCATCAACAGGCCCGGATAAAGCGAGGCAAGGCAGGGATGTGTTTACTGTTTGCAGTTACTTCTAAGGAGATAGACCTCACGCACTCTCTGCTTCATGACTGGATGGGATTATGATGAGATATGCCAAAGATATGCAATTCCAAATCTAGATCACGGCCAGATCACGTACAAGACACTCAGAAGTAGATATGGAACTTTGCAGGGATAATCCAAGATATCCATTTCTTATCAACCACAACTGTCTATGTTTGGTTTAGTTTGACTGATGAGGTTTTCATTGTGAAAATTTAATGTGATTATGTAAAAAAGAGAAATAACTAAAAACTAGTTATTTAACTTCAAACTACTATGACCTGACATGCCCACTTAGTTTAAAGGAAGAATCTGATGTAGAATTATGTGCACTCACTATTCGCCGTACTATAAACCACAATGGACAGAAAACGTTGCATGAAACAGCTGGTGAAAAAAGAGTGAACAGAAGCAAGAGTGGGATTTTTCAGAAGCACTCTAAACGCCAAATTCTCTCAATTCATCCGTCAAGTGCTTACAGGCCTGACATCCTCCATATGCACTGTATCATTCGGGTTCAAATGACCTCATCCGTCTCCTTTCTGTCTAACTTTGATCTTCTCTAACTAAAGTGACCCAGTCCAACCTTGGCTGTAACAGGGCCAGGTCACTGTGCACAAGGGTCCACTTGACACAGAGGCTGGTGTGTAATTCTGATAGACAGGTTTAGGGTCTTTTGGATGCTAGAGATGTTATCTTCAGTCTTACAAGCGGGAAAGAGAATGCATCTGCCTGCCAAGCGCGAGTTTTGCTAAAAGAATGTCCGTCACAGCAATGCCAGTGTCTGGTTGCACACAGTGACAATGGACTGTGTATGCTGAGATCACCTTTAACAGCAAAGAAAGGGTTTATGTAATTGTTATGTGAAGCTATGGGATTTAAGTAAAGTGCCATCAAAAAACAAGTCCACCCAAAATGAAGGCCATAAACCCAAAGCAAATGCAAAAATTAACAATGTTAATCACACAGTACCACATAAGTTAATCTTCTGCTTTACTTACACTGTGTGCTCTTAGCACAAGATTTTAGGAATTATATTTAATGTGTAAACAAGCTTTGTATGCAACCTGGTGAACAGACCCATCTATTTTATCTTTCAAAGGAAAAAATCTTCACGAGCCCTTTAACCTTTCTGAAATCCTGGCCTGGACTATCAAATGAATCTATGATCGAACAGGTTCTACCTTGGTGATTGCAGGGTATCCCGATGCCACCTCAGCTGGGCAGTAGAGCTTTTCCTCCTGGGAGGTCTTCACTGTCGTGGCCCACTGATCCAGGAAACCACTCGGGGTGTACAGACCACAATCTCTTACACTTGTTTCCCGTTCAAAGTTCTCACAAACTCCGTCACCGTCGTAGTAGTAGCACATGCTGGGTTCGTCTGTGAGACAGAGACAGAATAAGACGTAAAGTTTTCGTTACCACTCTTTCAACTTGTTTGCTTGTCAACACTGGTGTAAAGTGAAACCGAAATTGTGGGTTAAGTTTCTGTGTGTGTTGATTAGCATTCAGCAGCTCTATCTACTGCAATATAGACTCTTGTAGAAAAGACGCTCTACAAATGTGGTCTCATTGATGGTGAAGTATTCTGTAAGGAGACATTTAATGAACATTTAGGGAAGGAGTCTCTAGTGTCAGCACTATATAACAAGTTTTCCAACAAGAAAAGTCTTTAGAACAGAAGAATTACACTTTTTGTGTAATGTGAAGACTGAAATTGCATTAGCAAAGGTACTAATAAGATAAACCATGGCAGCTAGTATTCAGGGATGCTATTAGTTTGCTATGATTGACATAGATTTTATGGAAAAGATTCTAAAACCTCCTCAAACTTAGCGACTGCTAACTAAGTTTTCATTCTCTGCACTCCAATAGGAGGATCTTCCGAAACACAAGTCTGAACCCAGCGACACGAGGGAAAAAATGACAAGGAAGCATCCCTGCCAAAGATTATCAGTAGGTGCTTTTAAAGAAAAACAAAGCTTTTCTGGTGTCATCCCTTGTGTCTTTTTTTTATCCATTCCTCTCCTCTCTCTGGGAGAATGGAAGGAAGAGAAGAGCAAACATACGTGTCCTCGCTGCCAGGTCAGAGCAGATTGGTTTTGGATGACAAAAAATGAGATGAATTTTGCAAAAGAAAGAAGAGTCCTGCTGCGATAGCCAAGGTGCGGAAAAAAGGATTTGCGAGAGTAATGGGATATGATGAATTTATCAGATTAGGTGACTATCGTATTTATTTCTTTTTTAAGAAAGGTTGGGGGAGGGGGGAGATGTACAGACTGATAGAGTAAGAAATGAGCGAAAGAGAGAGAGATGTCTTTTCCAGACACTGCTTCCTTATTCATCTTTTGCTGTACTGTTTCTTATTCCTTTCTTCCTCCTGTTCCAGTTTCTCCGCCACTCACGTCCATATTCTCTCCATCCTCTCCCTCTCAATCAATCTTTCTCCATTGTGTCCTCCCTCCGCTGCATCCTTCTCATCTGGCACTCCCTCCTTCTTCGCCCCGCTCTTTCTATCCCTCTATTTCTTTCAAACACCCCCCCCCCACTTCCCAGAGTCAGGGGTTCCAGTAAGGGGGACAGAGAAGTGCTGTGCCAAGTTGGCCTCTACGCAAATTCCAATGCTCCCCTCAGCCTAGCTCTGCCGATGTTGAAACGTGGGGCTGCCGAAGGGGGCACACAGACTCTTAAACACACACACTCTCAAACACACACACTCTCAAACACACTCTGCTTATTGCAGTTAGGAGGAAAACACACACATAGTGTCAGAAGTTGCAATATGCTTTACTAGCTACATGATTTACCTTCTTCTTGTAATGTCAGTGCAAATATGGCACATGTAAAGCTTTGTGTTTGCTTGCTAGCAACCATAGCTATTGGGTTTTATTTTCATAATAAATGCATGTCTACAGGCTTTACTACAAAATACAGTAAAGTATAGCTAGCTTGAAACTTCTGCTAGCTACAGCAGAGGTAATGTTTATGTTAGCAAAGCTATCTCGCTAAGCAAGGTTAGACATTTTAGAGGGTTGATTTACTGTAGTTTGCCTAAGGATATCTAGCCTGAGATCTGCTACCTACTTTTTAGTAAGTAATGTTAGCTAGTGGTAGTGAAAGTTGTCTAGGTAAAGTTGTTGCTTTGTACAGCATACTTAGGTTTGTTTTTACTATGAAAGTAGTTTCTTAGCAGACATTGCTAGAGACTTCATTTAGCTAACCATTCCTAGTTGTCTATTCAGACTGACTGCTAATTTTGCAATGCTAATCAGTTGCCACAATCTTGGGATTAAGCTAGCTAGTTTAGCTAATGCTGGCAAACGATGGTGTGGCTTTTGGTTTAGCTATAATCCACTTGTTAGCAGACATGGATATATGTTGTGTTTAAAAACAGTAGTGTACTGAAGGATTGCTAGCTTTGTCTGATGTTGAGATTACATTAGCTCAGCTGGACTGGAAAAAATGTATAGATATAACTGAACCAGTGTTTTATGTTAAACTACAGGCTAGCAATGTCTGCATGATTGGCGCGAACAAAAGTCTAGCTAGTTCAGCTGACGCTACAATCTCATGGCAGAATTGCTTTTACCCACTTGTATGTAGACATGGATAGCTAGCTTGATGTATCTGATAGCTAAACTGACTTAATTTTGCTAAAATAATTAAAAAACTGTTTTAGGCTAAACAGTTTGGCTCTGACCCAAAGAAGTAGGAAGAACATATACGTCCTTTTATCAAACTATCAATTAGATTAGCTTACAATATTACTAAAGTCCAGTCAGGCACGCTGACTCTCAGAGAGAGAGAGAGAGAGAGAGAGAGAGAGAGAGAGTCAGGAAGACACAGACAGACAGGCAGACAGATAGACAGACAGACGGCAGATGGTCTCCTCAGTTTCCATGTGAAATCTACAAACAATTCAAGCCGCTACACAGATGTGAGTTCTTCCAGTGAAAGTATGCAGCAGAGGAAAATAGCAGGTACCGTGATAGCCGTATGAGAACAAATCAAGAGAACTCCAGAAGATCTAAATAAAGGTGACATCTGGCTGGTGACAGAAGGTCAGGACCGCTTTAGATATTTGCCAGTGTTTCTAGCCTCCACGCTCGCTGGGATCAGAATCCCTGAGGCCAACACTTCCAAATCTGCCCATGCCTGGGATCACGTGTAACATGACTCTTTACATGTGCCGTTTTGACGAAACATGTTAATTTCATGTTCACAAGCACGTTGCACATAACTTCCATATGTGTGGAGCCGAGACTGGATGTGACATGGGTTTCCTCGGGCCAAAACTGAAGAGCAGCGGAAAAGCCTTTTCTTATGCATAAAGCAAAGACGCAGACGAGGTGCCAAAGCATCCGTTCTGAATTTGTTGGCCTGCTCTTTTGAGTAAAATGTCTTCCAGACGTGATGGGGATGTCGCATTGCTTGAAAATTCTTGGAGGAAAGGAACAGAAGTGTGTGTAGGGACAAGGCTAACAGCGTACGTGTGAAGGGGATTATTACACATTTTACATTGCAAATGAGGACAATCAGGTTCAGAAGTGCAACACAGCGTTCAGGCTAGCAAGTGACAAATCACTTCTGTGGCCTTTTACACCCGTTTAGCAACTGCTACTTTTAGCAACTGTGGGCATGGCTTTTTATTTATTTATTTTTAAACAATAGTATGTATAAGATAGAAAGGTATTAATCTTCTCTGTGTGGTCCAAGTTCATGTGTCATGAAGAAAGACCTTTCACTCTTCTGGTCTAATAGGTTGAACTATTGAGACACTCACCTACACAGTTGAAGAATGGTTCTTTACTACACTGGCTCGAACAGCCGTCCCCATTTATGGTGTTCTTATCATCACACTGCTCTCCTTGGGACCTGGGGGGCCGAAAGAGAATAGGAATTAATACAAAGCAGCATGCATGTGAACATCATTAAGGTTTGGATGAAGTGCTTGATGATAATGATGAAACTGAAGATCTGTCACATAAACACACCTCTGGATGATCCCATCTCCACAGTATGGTGCTCCAAGGCGGTGGAATAGAGGAGGAGATGGTTCGCTGTCTCCCCATCTGGAGATCGTCTGAACCTGGTAGGTGTACATCACGCCATGCACCACATCCCTAACACCAAAAAAGAAGAGGTGGAGTTAATGTTGAGAGTCGAGTGCTCACTACAGAGCAAAGCAATAATATTGGTATCTTTCTCGAACCAGATGTAGTAGCAGATGAAAGAGACAAATGTTTATTCAGACTCTACTAGTACCGATATGAATGTTTCTCATGCCTCATGCGATCTTAATGAAGATTTTTCAACACAAACTTTTATTTCCTGGCTGCGTTTCTGGTTGGCTCAAGTGCCTTCTTAACCTCCTTAAAAATTCATGACCCCAAAATCCCATTACAGGCCCGAAGTAAACGAGCCTGTAATTCTCTAATCCTAGGTCAGCTTTGTTGTAAACCATCATAATTTGATTCCACTTTCGCAAGCCATCACTCGAGGGTTCCAACCAGGCATTACAATTAGCGTGCATATGGATTTCGACTTCGGGCCTCTCCGAGCTCATCTGCATTCAGTTATGCTTGCTGATACGAAATGCAAGCTTTGGAGGGAGTGAATGGAATCGATCCAAGAGCTGCACTTAAAACAGATCTCAGGCTCTGTAGACTTAAATGACTGAAGAGCGAAATGAGGCAATGACATCCTCCTCTGGACTCAGTCACCTTCTTCAGCGCCCGCGTTCAGCCGATATCCAAAGGGAATCGGAGTTCACTCGGCCAACGAGTTTATTACCACTCTACATTTGGGAAGACATTATCAGTACATTAAGTCTAGTACAATTCTGAGTATCTCTTCTAGTGCCATCAATGCCTTGCGCTGATGTCTAGATGTCTAGACGCGTTTCAGACTTTATTTCAGCTTAAACTACCTAAGCTGGGTTGCCAGATATTTCTTTTAGGTAGAACTATTATAGCAAGCACCAATTATATATATCATATCTATATATCATATATATATATATATATATCACTTGTGTAGTGTTCATCCTACTCATGGTTGCCAAGTAATCGAAAAATAAACAAATAAATAAATAAATCCTCTGATTTAGCTTATTTGCTTTTTTTCAGTTATGTGTTCTAATACAGACTACAAAGCATTATGTAAAAGATAAAACATCTGGAACACTTTACCGCAAAAAATGTGACTATTTGAATGAATAAAGTGAATAATAAAGCACTTTATTAAGCAATAAAATAACTGACAGTCTCTATTGCCTTTTCGAACAAGTCGTTTAAGGAAAAAAAGAAGGTTTGAGCTGCCAAAGGCTAAGATCTAGCACATTGATTAAATCTGCTATGCCAGGGGGTGTCAACTGGCAGAGCCTCTCTGGATGCAGACCCAGCAAAGTATTTCAGTGGATCAAACCCGAGAGCTAAATAAATACCATAGCAGAACCCGATCGATGGTTGAAACGCTGGCAGTGATTCATCAACTTCAGTTTTCTAAACGTCCATCACATGAATTTATGCAAACGATGTTAATTATTTTAATTAAGGAAGCTCAGTGGTACTCAGAGACTTTCCTAAATTTGATTTTAGTTCAGTCTGATTAGTGTAGTGATTATACGGGTTGTTCAAAAAGTTGATGACGAATGTTTAAAGAAGAATGGAGGAAAAAATCTAATCAGGCGTCATGCTGTTAGTCAAAAGTGGCAGCACAACACAAAACTTATTTCTACCCACTAATTAATCAATAATGGTTAAAAATTACAGTATGTTAATCAAGGAATTTTATGTAAATGGACCAAAATGAATACTTATTTGAAATAGATTTTTTCCTCTAATTCTTCTGATCCATGAAGTAGATGTCAGAAAACAACAACAACAATACTCTCTCTATATACAGTGGAACTTACGAATTTTCACCATAAGAATTGAAATTTTACAAGAAATTTGCTTTGGCATACAAAGCATTTCCGGTGAACCGAACCAAATGCCGCGTAAGTTGCTATTTTTAACTTAAGCTTGGTGGCACGACTTCCTGTGAGGACCTTTGACATGCGTTGCTTGGGTCAGTTCTTTGTAAGCAGCCATACAGTTTACATACACTTCGTATTGGTCATATTGGTCATATTTTTGGGTGGCTGGAACGGATTATCTGCATTTACATTATTTCTTATCAGAGAATTCATTTCACATTACACATTTTCACCTTAAGAACAAATTAAATGCATGTGCCAAGGTTCCACTGTATATAAAGCTGTTATAAATGTTGTCTAGTCACTTTTTCATCTTCTGCAATATAGATTATGACTCGGGACATATGAAATGTCCGGAATCAGACGTCTGATACAACACGTATGGCCTGAACTGTGCATCCACAGTTCTCCAGCATCTCCAGAGGGTTTCCTCTGCTCTCTGCAGCTGTGCCGCATTGAAAGCGATACTAGTCTGGGAACCGAACAAAGTGGGCAACCTCTTTTGATGTTGGTGCGAGTAAGCACGTCCCTTTCAGTGTTCCACTGCATTCACTCAGACACAAACAAATAGCTGGCGTGCAGTCATGGCCCGGGTTTCCACAAAACAGTAACTCAATAAACACCACGTGGGCCAAAAAACAAGACACGCACCAGGAGAGAAAACATCCAGTTCGCATAGCTGAACATCAGTTGTTTGCGTGTGTTTCAATAGTCTGCGAGACTGAACTTGCAAACAAGTGAAAGGAAAGCTACAGGTAAACAACTCTGAAGGCCAGAAAGAGAGAGAGAGAGAGAGAGAGAGAGTGTGTGGATGTGGCGAGTAGAAATATTGACAGAGGCACATGCTGGGATTGAATAGCAGGTCATATACAGACCATCAAGTAGTATTAATTTCTGAACAGAACCTCCTCCACACACACACACACACACGTGCATGCACACATGCACAAACAAATGCATGCATGCCAACCACCCACAAAACTACACACAGACAGAAAGCTTCTCCAACATCAACTCTGTAGTCCTGCAATCCACACATCCATAAAACAACACTTTCAGGCGGCCGCACACACACACACACACACACACACCAGCTCGTAATAAAAGAATGAATGAGAGAAGGGAAGGAGAAAAAAAAAACATACAAAGGCCTCATTATTTGCATTTGCGTTGGCCGGCTTCCCCAGAGGGAACACAAGCCCTTCTCTCTGCTGATTAACAAAAACGATGCAGCCAAATTAGTGCAGCGCTCGGGCACGGTGGCTGCTGTTGCAAACACGGGAGGTTCAGGCGAGGCCAAGATTTATAAGGTGCCTGCTCTAATGGGCAGGGAAGCAGTTACTTTTAATAAGAGGCTAAACAAATCATTCAAATTAGCACTTGAGATGAATGGTGAGGGCTGGAGTTTTATGCGGCTGTTTGCGTTTGTGCCCGAGCCAAGTGTGAGGCTGAGGAGAGAAAATCGCTAAAGCGCACACCAGTGAAAGTTCCATAAAATCAAACAAGAATGCACAAAAAATGAGAATTCACAAGACATTCTCATGAGCACACACACACACACATGCACAGCAGGGAGCTGTGTTCAAATGTGTCAATGGATTTATTGCAGGATACACGTTTAATCATTTTAGAATGACGTGTTCCTTACCTTTTCCTTGCCTTCCCAAAATAACACACACACACAGACACATGCAAATGATCAAACATTTAAGCACACACTGTTTCTTTGACATAATTAAAATAACACGTCTAATGGTAACCATTAAAACAAAGAATTTTATGAGAATGTTACTTGGTTAGATCTCTCTAAAAATTTTTTTAAATGAAACATCACATATGTGATGCAGTAACTGGACCAGCCTGTGATGTTTTTATTAGAAGTTTCCCCATTATAATAGTCAAATTTGCATTACATTATGGCACCAGAAAGCACTAAAAGCGTTGACTTGAAACTAAACTGAACAGGGGACAAGGTGAGAGCATGTCGCACCAGCTGCAGAATCATTCGAAAGAAAGCTCAGATGTGAGCATGAACAGATATTTCGTTCCCCTAGCCAAGCCTCGGTGCTTGATGGGAATGCACATGGACGTAGCTTTGCTGCGGTGTGTCTCAGGTTCCTCATGCAAAACGAACAGACGATCAAAAGCAAAAGCATGTGTGCGCACATGCCATTAGAGCACGTCCTTAACGGACATTACAAAAAAAAGGGCGGAAAATCCTGAGGAGAAAAAGTCGATTTCTGTAAACAGGTGCACTCACAGAAAAAGAAATGGTTGGATTTAGAACCATATAGTCTTTTTCCGGTTGTCTTTCATGGAAGGAGGAACCTATTAATTCTGCTTAAAGAACCCTAAGACAAAGGGCTTCCATGTGGAAACTGTTAGCAAGCTAAACTCTTCAGCATTCTTCATCAAGATCCATTAAGGAACCCATTGTCATGAGTGTAGAACACTGGTTCCCAAGTCCATGGATAAAGGTTTGGTTCTGTGGTCAAGGTTGCTTCATTGGTTCTCTAAGCTTATAGGGCAAAATATTCAAAAATAGCACCATAAGTCTCTCAATTTTTGTTGGTAGGACTATGCAGAACCTTGGAATAGATTTCATTTTTGAAATTGAAAATCATTTTTCTAAAAGTGTAGAAGAATGGTTCCCATATTCCCATTAGTATGATGTAAATGTGAAGATAATAGATGAGGATTCTGGGCCCTGCTCAAGGTTCCAACATTGACTATCTGAGCTATTAAAAGCCTTATAAGGTTCTTTGGTTGTGCCTCTGGGGGAACACTGAGAGGTATGATGTAGAACCCTGGAACAGAGAGTTTCCCAGTCTCAGGAATGCTTGAATCATTAATCATCCAAAACAAATCTTTCTTACGGTTTCTGAGAGTGTCATAGTCCTGAGATTGGACCTTAGAATCATCCTAAAGAGCCTAAAGATCTAAGTGTTGAACAATGGTTAACATGTTATGTTTTATGGAAACTTGTGAAGTTAATAGATGAGGGTCCAGGGCCTTGGTCCAGCAGCTGCAACATTATTTTCTTTCACTTTTAAATAAAATCTGGTAGACTAAAAGGTTCTTGAGGTTGTACCTCAGGAGATGTACTGAAATAAATAAAGGCTTTGAAAGTCACAAGAATGCTAGGATCATTAATCATCTAAAGAACCCCTGAGGAACCCTTCTGTAGTAGTTCTGAGATAAGCTTAGAAGTTGGTCTAACACAAAACCTTACCTGAGGATCTAGAACTACATTTGGAATATCCAAGCAAAGCTTTGGCCCTCTTTTCAAATGGCAAGTTTAATCAAGCAAGAACAGATGTTGGAGTCCAAACCCTGGCAACACGTGACCAAAAAACCAACCATATGCCAACATGCTTCTTTTCATCTACACATCCCTCATTAGTGACCATCCCATTCTGGAAAGACAGACATTTACAGTACTCTTCTCTCGTCTCTTCTTGAGACTCCATAAGCAAGTACACTTTACCAGATTAGAGTTCGGTGAGACCAACCAAGTATCTGGATCTCATTCACTCTCCAGTGCTCTGAGTGGTATGAAAACCTCTGGATTTTCATAGCATTCCTCATACCAGAACCGCACTCCGCGTGAGGTTTCCTTCACACTACCTGCCAAGAACAACAGGACGATGAGGAAGCATCCTTGGCACGTATAAGAAAAAAAAAAATAAAAAGAAACCCAGAAAAAAAGTTAGGCAGACAGGAAACAAAAACATTTTTCAAATAGTATTCGAAGAAGCTAGCTATGCCTTGGTGCTCGAGGCAGGAAGAACTCTTTTGTTATATTAAACATGGAAAATTTCTTCGATTTCAGTTGAACTTGTATCGGATCAACAAAGCTGATGTTCTGATCAGGAAGGAACTTCCACTGCTGTAATCCAATATTAGCAGGCCAGAGTTTAATGTTTACCCTGGTTTGGAACACTTATTTATCCCTCCTGTGGACCCACATTTTAACACCTAAAGATCGGTGTACATTGAGAGCCACTTGCACCAAATAGCAAGTAAGAACATTTACTGTGCTCTCTAAACCAAACATTGGGTGAGGCTTTGAATTTTATGATCCTCCCCGCACACAGCTAAACTTCTATATGAAAAGAGTGGATTTCATTTAAACTTTAACCTCCTGCAAGTACTTAATTAGAACAAGACCTAAGACGTTCCTCAAAGTGGGTTGATGGGTAAAAAGTGCTTTGTGCATGTGGTTCTACCTAACAGAAATGCTAATTACATGAACACGGAGCCAGGTGTTCACAGTCCATTCATAGTGTAAGGGCTAGGTGTTAGATTTTTTAAAGCATTGATGCATTTGATAAGTCAAAAACACTTTATTCTGAAATACCAGATACAGATCTTGAAATCTGTGTTTTTTTAATCATTCTGCCTGTCATCTAGAGATAACAAGGTCATACTTGGTTCCAATGTCCAACCAAGACCATGTCAAGAGACAACAATGGGTATGGTGGGTATAACAGGGATATGAAGGGTGTGTCGGTCAGAATATGGAAAACCTGGCTAGTTGGTTGGAAGTAAATCTGGAGAAAATTGGTTTAAAATGAAAAAGGAAACTTGAAAGAATCCCACCATACTCCAGGAGACACCTGGAAATATGGAGGCAAGCTAAATTCCTTCACTTGTTCCAAACCCTTCTATTACTAGAGGTACATTAGTAAAGGTAGATGTGGGCGAGTGAGCAATTCTTCAGTTTCTCCCACTGGAGGAACCCTGTCTATCAGGATAATATACCATCTAAGAAAGGAGTCTCCATTGGCAGAGCTCTGTAACAGTCAGAGGTAAAGCTGGAACTTTAAGTTTTCCGAGCCTGGAAAATCTTCAGGACAAGGGAGTTCACACTTTATGGTTCCCTTCTCCACTCCCAAGTGTTAGATTTTAGGTGTCGCCTGAAACTGCCAATCAGACCACTTAACAGTAAAAGAAAAAAAACATGTTCATATGCTGTATCATTGAAGATCCCGATTATAGAGCCCAATTTTCCAGTCTATGAGTTCTCCGACAGTTCTAACGGCGTTAAAACCTTTAAGCAAGCCAGCTTTTATCTACTGCTCAACAGCCGCACCATACAGATTCATTTGTATTCTATTAGTGGTGGCTTTCTGTCACACACTCAGCAGCTCCGGAGTGGAGGACTCGATGATGTGTCAAATGATGTCACTTAAGCCGAACCATTTCACAAGCACTAATGACAAGTCCATGCACTTAAAGCATAAATACACACTGATGACATGGCAGAAAATGAGGTAATATGTCATCGTAACCATGATAGCAGCCCATCGTTCAAACACTGGCAGTGCTTTAGGTGTGATGGTACGATGTGTTTTGCGTCTATGACTCATGAGCGAATGGAGCACTTACTGTGCTTAGGTTGGAGTAATGCTTGAGAGGCAAATAAAAGAGAACATGAGAGAGAGAGAGAGAGAGAGAGAGAGAGAGAGAGAGACAGAGAGAGACAGAGAGAGAGACAGAGAGAGAATGGTGCAAAGATGCTTAACATTGTTTGGGAGGCAGAAAGGACTCTGTTGTGGAAATGGAGATGGATTTGCCATTTCCTGTTATGACTTTTCCATATGGAAAATATGGTTCTTTGCTTGTAAAATGTATGCTTATAGACACAAACTTCTTTATTATAAGCTGGGCATTTCTTATGACCATGAAAAATCTCCTTTGGGATCACACAAATCAAAGGAACTTGAGCATGATTGATAATGTGATAGCACTTGATAAACAGAAAATACTTTTCAAGCCATCGGCTTCAGACATTCGATGCCGCTCTGGAAAAAATAACAGAGCTATACATCTGCGCCTCGGAGCAGGGCAACAACAAACCCAATAGGCATTTTCAAGTAATCTCAACCAGTGTGGCTTCTCGAATGAAAACAATAGTGTAGCTGTTTTTAGTAAGTGAAGTCAAGGATGAAGGCTTTCTTGGACCGATTACAAAAAAAGGGATGGAAATTAGATTTCGAGCATCACAGATTCTGACATAGAATCATTACCTCAATGACAGAGCAGTTCAGATTTCAAAGGACTTCAACAGGTCACTGCTAAATTACTCATCATATTCCCGAAACCGCAAAGGAATGGATGTTCCCAGTTGCAAACAAATTCAACATTTCATGTCGACTGCTCAGCCATCCGTGATCTACCATCAAGCTGTGAACGTCCAGAGAAAGAGTAATGGCTGCTGCAGGGTTTTCCCTCAATGTATCAGTTGCCCGAGAGCATCCATTTCCAGACAGTAAAGGAGGATCTACTGGCGTTTCCATGCTGTTGCTGTGTCTCTTGCATAAGCAGGAATTATTGTGGATATCTATTATGTAACACAGGTTACAACCTGACTGGGCTTCACCCACCGAGAGTCCCTCTCATCTTCAGCACGCTGGGCCCAGCCACCCATATCACCAATGCGTTCCAAGTGGAAATATTTTCCGACAGTTCCTAGAAAGGAGGCTGGAAAGCATAACCCAAGGATCCAGAGACACCCCAGATACTTCGACCATCAGCATCTCCCACCCTGGAAATGTGGTTTGTGTTAGTAGGGGGATTAAACGAGGGTGGGCTAATAATGCCTCTACGTTTAGAGGAAAAGGTGAAGATGCATGAAGGCTATTTTGTCAGGGCAGCATGGAGTTCAGGAGCACCACAAATAGAGCCAAAGCTTTAATCCAAAGTCAATAAAAATCTCTGCTAAAATCCTGTTTTTTGGCAACGGGGATAAGTCGGAATACAGCGGCTTTCGTAACAGCCAATTATCACGGACATCTTGAAACAGTCAACACTGAGGGGCATGAGTCGAAAGTTTACATCTTAGTCTTCAGATGAGAAAAACATTATTCCAGAAATAAAATCATTTCTATTGCTAATAAGAAGGTAGAAAAGGTACGATCACTTAAAAAAATCTATAAACCTCAAGGCATGCAGAATAGTAGCAAAGATTTTTATTTCCCTGGTGGACTGAGCAATGATGAAAATTTGAGACATCCAAATGTTTTCAGAGTATTCCGAATATTTCAGAGTATACGTATTCAGACTGGTTGTGCACAAATTTATGCTAATTTTCTGCAAGGTTCATTCAGATGATTAAAAATCACTTCTAGATGATTCCAGAATTGACTTGATTAGAAGTGTTGGAGCACCCAAGCACTTTACTTTAAGCCCAGAAAAATCAGGTATAGAAAATATGGACTTAAGAAGCTCACTTGAATGTAATTAAAAACTTCATCCCCCTAAAAATTCCGTCTGGAGATGAGTAATGTCTCTGATTAAGATGCTGTCTCTGCCAATCTCCTCTGCGGTTTTAAAGGGATGACGCTAGTAATTAATTAATGCTGTCACAGTAATGAATTTAATATTGGCCTTGAATGGCATTTTATAGATTATTTTCTAAGAGTATTTACAGCCAAAACATAAAATGGAGCATGACATATTGTGGTTGTATTAAGCTGTCAGACAGTGATGCTGGGTTTAATCCTGCTTCTTGCTCAAGCCAATAACTGCAGAAAGAAAAGGAAAGTGCAATGTCAGGATCGTGAGTATTTGAGACACGCCTCAATATTTCATTTAGTAAAACTCCATCCTGCAAGTTTGTAGTTATGTTCATGGTGGATAACTGTGCACTCCTCCTTTTGAGAGCCTGTAACCTAATAGTTTTGTTATTTCCAATTAACCTTATGCTTTGGGGAACTTAAAGAGGAACTTCTTACCTGTCCAGATATCTGCGTGCCGTGTCGCTGAGCTCGATGCCTTTCG
Organism: Hemibagrus wyckioides; assembly: GCF_019097595.1. Taxonomy (NCBI): domain Eukaryota; kingdom Metazoa; phylum Chordata; class Actinopteri; order Siluriformes; family Bagridae; genus Hemibagrus; species Hemibagrus wyckioides. The sequence goes on along the minus strand of NC_080737.1, from coordinate 18,083,046 downwards.
GAGCGTGACTAAACGCCGGCTGACGCAGGAGTCTATAACTCAGCTCCTCGCAGTCCTGGCACAGAGGGCAGTTGGGCTTAGATGTGAGCAAAGTGGCATCGATCTCCAGGTGCTGCACCATGGTGAAGAACTGCACACCGTACACCTTCTCCTTTACATCCAGCTTGATGGTCAGAGGCGTGTCACAGAACACATCACTGGGTCCCAGAGAGAGGTTATGCCCACCTACGCAAAGCAATATGATGTTGTGGATGGCAGGAAGAGCCATCTCCTCTGAAGAGCAGTACGTCACCCAGACAGTGAGAGACTCAGGAATGACCGGGTATGCAAATTCTAGCTGGAGCATGCAGCCCTGCAGAGGGCACGGTGGAGGTACCAGGCCCACCTCCAAAGCGTTGTGTGGGCTCCATGTACGAACACTTGGCTCACACACTTGCTCCACATCTGGTGGACCTGAGGGGCAAAAGATAACAACCGGTTGTTTATCTGTGTATGACAGTTTAAAGAAGAAAGTCTTTGGCGTGTCTCTCTAAGGGAAAGTACTCTGTTCATTCGAAACAAGGTTTCAGAAAAATACTAACTAGGATAACTAACTTGCTAATCCTGAGTACTTGCTCCTGATCCAGTGGTAATCAGGATTGACTAAGCAGCTTGTTCCTGGTCAGGCTGGAATTGGATACTGGAATACCGGAGAGAGCCAGGAATATACTCTGGATGTTCACCATGCACACACACATTCATGCCAAGGGGCAATTTAGCATAGCCAGTGCAAATACTGCATGTTTTAGGAGGTCAGGGGAACCTGGAGAACTGAAAGGAAACCTATGCAGTAACAGAGAGAGAGAGCGTGCAAATCTCAGCACAAACAAAAAACTCAAACTCAGGATTGAACATGAAACTGTGAGGTGCTTATTGCTAGCCATGCCAGATCTGCATTAGCATAGGAGTGTTTCTGAACCTCCTCTGTAACTGTTCTTTCTAAATACTTAATAAGCAAAACAGGACTCCATTTATCAGCTGCTATGTTAGACATTAAGAAAGGAAAAGTCTTCTTTTCAAATCCCTTGAGTCCAGGGGAATTTCGTAGGCTGTGAATGTGTGCGTATCAGTTCGTCAAAGCATAGCTGTGGGAGCATATGTGTGTTTTGATGATCCGGAAAAATGGTGTAATGTCTTTGATCGTGTGCAGAGTGGAATTTGGCTGAAGTCCGCCAACAAATATTTTCTCTTATTCAGCGAGGGATATTGGGTTGGTTTTACTTAATCACATTTCAGACAAAGAATAATAACTCTGCAATTCCAACTGCGGGATCCAGGCCATTGTTATTCAAAATATTCTGCTTATCAAACAGATTCTATTCCTGGAGAAATATGTGGTGTACGAACCTGTAATGTCCCAAAACTGCTTTAGTCGACGGATCAAATTCCTCAAACATAAGTCGTTTAAAAGGCAATATGATGTGAGATGCTGAAGTGTTGGCTTTTGAAGTTTGGTTAATGGATAGGCTCAAATGTAGCGCGTGCAAAGTTTTACATGTACGTGTGTAATTAGGATTAGCATTAGGATTATCAGAGTTAATTTAGCTTGAGCGTAACCAATGGGGATATAATGACCAGTACGTGCCGTGAAAATGGAGGAACTCAAATCACCTGCCACAAATTGGCCGCACACCAACTCTGTGGCTAAACGGTTTATTTTATGCACAAGGTCACATAATGCTCTAATAACAAGCTCGCTTTGTTTTTTTTTTTCTCTCTTTTTTTTCAGTTGCACTTTCCCACCATAATGTGCTTCCATCAGCAGAAAGCTAGGAAAGCAGGGCTGCCCAGTGATGTGGGTGTCTCATCTCAAGGCTCCGGCTACACCTCATATGCAACAGTCCAGCCATATTTGGAGTGACGTCCACTAGCATTCATCAAATGGCGCAAGGGAGAAGGGCGAGAATGGTAGACGCTGATGCTTTTCCTTTGTGCAAATCCAAGCTGGCAACGACGAAACCCATTTGCTAACCTCATTTCTGGGTAGCGCACAAAATTCCAGTGTTTAATCAACTGCGCACTGAATCGGCTTTCCAGGCCGCACCATCAACACTCTTATTATTTTAAGTGTGTGTGTGGCCAGCAAAGAGCTAACTTTTCTGTAATAATAATAATAATAATAATAATAATAATAATAATAATAATAAATTCATGGACACTACAAAACTACAACCAAGAATCTAAGCATTGTGTGTGGGTGAAGGTGTATTTTGCTATTTAAGCATTTACAAACATAATACTGTAATAACCGTAATTGGTAGGTAGTCATTTCATAAGACGGATGAGCATCATTTATTATGCGAATTGCTCCAAAGTGGACTAATCGCCAGGTCCTTGAGGCGTTTCTCGTCGAGGTTCACTTGCTTTTGCAGCAGTAGGCCCTATTTTCCAGGTGACCTGAGAATTCCTCCATGAATCAGTGCCTCGCATTTTCACTTGATTAGCTAATCCCGTGGGGCCACAAGCTTGTCTAGGAAAGTTCTCGTTCTAGGAGGCGGGGGGGGGTTAGCGGCACAGTTTGGATGGCGTCCAACTTAATTGCAGTGAATTGAAGTCTCACTGTTCACACTGACCTCCCTGTATCATGTGGGAATGGGACGATGCGAGGAGAAGCGGCGGATGAATGCTATTTGAATCGCTAAATAATGAGGGGATGAAGAGTGCTCTAGAGCACGTACGCTGCACTCGGGGAGAGCTGGTGGCCTCTCGTTTTCCTAGAACCCGTAGACCAACCTGGTGCTGATGTAACAGCTGGTACACTGACTTACTGTCTCGGTCTGACCTTCATGCCCAGAGTCGTCAAATCAATTTATTTATACAACTACTTTCATAGTTGACGTTTTTGGAAGGTAAGAGTAAGTGCTGTTTCAGGGGGTGAATTCTAAACAACTGGGATTTTTAGGTGACACTTGATTTGAAAGGTCTTTGTAAGTCAGTACAGTATAACACACAGTGCTGCTTGTTTGATTGGAAATATGAGCATTTTCCTCTGCTGAATTCTACATTATAGCACATTCAAAAGCATTTAATAGAGCACTCTGGAGGATTTATTAAAGGCTTAGAAATGTCCAAAAAGTCTTAAGGTAAGTTTGTTCATATTCTGAGGTTTCAATTATGAACAAAGTCATTTGGCAATCTCTCAATTGAGACTTCACGTTTTTTTTTAGTTTGTTATTAACGTTCATATAGAGTTATAACATACGACTTATGATCTGTCTGTCTTCTTGCATTTTTTAAGCATATTCTTCGAATTCATACAGCAGCATGGAACTGATGTTTCTTCACTGCAGTGTCAGTCCAATAGAATAAAAAAATTATTATTTAGCATTGTAATACCACCCCTGTGTCAGCTAACGTCATGTACATCTTACTCAGCAGTTACAAGAGCTAATGTTGCATTTCTACACTAGTTATTAAGCACACTGCATTATACTTATTTTAGCACTTGTTGCAAAGGTAATGATTTTCATGGACTGAAAGTAGTTATCAATTATGTGTTTATAACACTATTATGAAGCATTATGTAAACCTAAGTACACCAGCTTCGTTTGTTTAAGAAATGTCAGATTTGTGAGTGAATGATTTTCCTGTCATTAAGTGGTAAGTGGTAATAAGTGTTATATGTGACATGTTATGTGTTATAACATGGTTATGAAGCCCTATGTTTGGTGTCTAAGGGTTTTTTTATTAATATAAACAATTAATAAACCTTTTTAAAATGCTTACAATCGTGTTATAAATGATATTTCTATATGTACTCTTTCTTTAAAATAAAGCAAAATAATTTCTGGGGTTTTTTTTGAAGCACAAATCATAAAATATTAATCTTTTCAATGCTACATAGACATTTCCTAGGGCTGGTAGCATGGAGTTTTTCCAAACCGCAACAATACTGAATTGCACAGAAGAAAGTGTGAGGTTTCAAACGTAAATCTGCAGTCTGTTATTTGAGCCACGTGTAAGCATGGCACACATTACTGGCCGCCTTGTTCTCGGACGTTCAAAGCAGCTCGGGTGATTAATACAATGTCTGGATACAGATTCCATTAGCCGGCCTCTTTTTTTTTTTTTTTTTTAAGGAACCCCTTTTCCATATGTTTTTCCTGGAAGTCTCCTATAGTCCAGTCTCCTCAGCAACAGTCCCCTGCTTTGAATCAGCACTAGTCTCGCTTCGTCTTATGTGGATGTCGCAAACCACATGCACTTTGCAGTGGCCTTAACTACCCTGGCTGGTTTCGGCATGGTTTCCAGAATCCACAGGTTTTTTTTTTCCTACATAATTCCCACACTCGTACTCTACCACTTTTTTTCACTTTTAGTCAGCCACAATATTCCCAGCTGTAAAGATTTATGTGAGGAGTGCTCCCTGTTGACCACGATGGTCCAAGGGTGGGAAGGCGGTGAGGTGGTATGAGGACATGGCTAACAGGTGAAGCAGGGCGCTAAGAGGATTGCGTCTGTATCACCTGTGCCAGCTCAGCACGGGGCTGTGTGGCAGAAGAGGAGGGCGTTTGTGGGAAGGTGGCATGTTGCAAAGTTGTCACTGGCCAAGAAACACAAGGCACAAACAAAAACAGTTCCAAGCAGCTGCATGAGGGGTTTCAGGGTTCGCGAACGAGGACAAACACACACACATATGCACATGCTCACACACACACACACGCGTAAGAGGGGCGCTCTAAGGGGGGAGCCCACCATTCGCAGGAAACCGTTCCAAGACAGAAAACAGGGAAGCATTTATGCGCAGCTACAGTGGCAAGTCTGGACATGTTTCTGCATGACACTGTTATAAACGAGGACGCAGGCCCGAAAGAGCCGAGGGTCCGAAAGAGAATTGCAGTCTATCTCCATCTATGGATCGTTTGAGGAAATGATCCAATTGCATGGAAAACCCAGGAAGTTAACAATCTGTCCTGACCCACATCCATCAATCAGCGTTAATTATCACCGCATATCTCATCCCAGATAACGCACTTTCTCAACGTGATACGAATCACGACGGGTCCTAACATCTCACCTAATGACCAAATATACCTCCAGGGCAGGATTGAAGAGTAATGGTGAGGAAATGTGTTTCTCTGATTGTAGGATTCTGAGTAATAGCGAGGAAATGTGTTTCTCTACAAAGGTCCCCCCACTATTTAAACGTGAAATCTTTCAATAGTTAGAGGCCCCCCATAGTTAAAGAGGCAGCACAGGGTTCTGCACGTATACCCCTCGCATGGTTCCAAATCCTGGAGAAAACACACACACACACACACACACACACACACTGATCTGCAGAGTAAGAGCATTCCTCCCAGACGCAATCCTGACAAACTGACACATCACTGTTTTTATGCCAGCCGTGCTCGCAAACAATAATTAATAAAGCAGCTGTCAAAGAGTTCTGCAGCAGCACAGCTGTGCAGACTATTTATAAAAGCCAAATTCCACCTCCTTGCCCAAACTGTTCTCTCCACAGTTGTTTCGGAGAGCGAGGGAAGTAACACATAGCAAGAGAGAGAGAGTGAGAGAGTGTGGGGGGGAGAAGGCAGCCTACTTTAGGTAGGTTGCTGATTTCATCTTTTCATACAGCCCTTGGTCTAGCTGGAGTGGAGGATCAGAGGCGTATTGAGAAGGCGAGCAGGAGGGTGACGGGTACGAGGTTGAAGAGACGTCTGGCTTCATAGTGCATTGATGACATATTCATAAAGCCCACAATGCATCAGGCTCTCAGGAAGACGAGCTAGGTTACCGAGAGAGTGGTTCTGCCAAATGCTTCGTTTATTCGATTCGGAACACGGTTAATCAGGCATTTGTCACGGTTCATCAGGCTCTAATAAACCTGTGTGTTTGAAATGTAATGCTGTGACATTACCTGTACTTCAAATAGTATTAGTATTTGGATTTAAAGCAGAATTGGGCATGGCTTCGAGCTCACATTATAGCAGATGTAAAATACGTTTTTCTCATCCTGGTCTCTTAACTTGTCTTGGACTTAAGAGAAAACAACAAACCATAAACTCCTCTTTCCCGTGTCGGAAAACTATATATATTTACAGTGGAACCTCGGCATACGAATTAAATTCGTTCTGGAGTTGAGTTCTTAAGGTGAAAATTTATATTGTGAAACAAATTTCCCCATAAGAAATGATGTAAATGCAGATAATCCGTTCCAGCAACCTAAAAATATGATCAATATGACCAAAATAAAGCGTATGTAAACTGTACGGCTGCTTACAAAGAACTGACCCAAGCCAAGCATTCCATGTCAAGGGTCCTCACAGGAAGTCGTGCCACCAAGCTTGGGCTAAAAATAGAACAGAGCACCTACACCACCAATCTGTCAACAAAAAAACACCCGTAAAATCACCTAGCTTTTGAACGCATGCGGAAGGCAACATTGGTATCGTGGATTTATTCTTTCCTAACAGCTTTCACTGACAAAATAAATTCCTAAAATTCGTAAACTCGCTTTGGTTGGCTTCGCTTGGCTTTCCACTGACGCAAACACATTTTGAATGGCTCCCGGACGTACACGTAACTTTGCCCACGTTCTGTTCACTTCGTTCATGTGCTGAAAATGATTCGCATTCTGAAGCAAATTTCTTGCAAAATTTCAGTTCTTAAGCAGAAAATTCATAAGGGAGGGCATTCGTATGCTGAAGTTCCACTGTATAACATGACATACATAAAATGAGTTACTAAACAAACTCTTAAACTGAGAGCATTAATATCCGTGATCTGTGACGGGAGCTGCTGTTACAGAAAATAAATCAATCTAGCATTCAGCATCATCGAGTTAAGTGTGTTAACTTAATTAAAACTTAGTGCTCTTTGGTCTTACCTTCAGCTTCCCGTGGGCTCCAGTGTCCTGAAGGCAAGCAGGGCCGCGGAGACCAGGAGTTGGAGGCATACTGGAGAAAGACTCGGCCTTCGGCACATTTATTACACACTGATCCCACTTCTCTAGGAAATCAACAGACAGGAAGGAGACCCAACTTAGATGCAGTCCAATAAAATTCTTATTATTGGATGCACGCCATGTTTTAGACTTTTTTGAGGATTCGTCGATACCAAAATGAATAAATTAATTGGTTTTCATCAATCAGCAGCATCACGGAAGAATTTATTCGGATCTGGTAGGTACAGGGTGACCTCCTCATGTCAGATTAATGTTTATATTTAAACATAGTCAGAAATAAAGAAGGAGGATGGCCAGCATTCGGAGCGAGACAGAAAACAGGCATTAAAAATGAGTGTCATGATCTCAGTGCTTGCAGACATGAAGTGCTCATTTTTCATTCCTGTGTCCTGACCCTCTCTAGTAAAGACAGTTTCAACCCACACAAAGTTATATTGCTTGTATTACAGTAAGATGCTGTAGTTCTTTCTCTTTATCAATAATCCTGAATTATTTCCAGATCGCTGTGGTTCTGTGTCGTCGGTTAATTGGCAGCATAATGTACTGTTAAGTCACATCTTATATCCTGATGGTATTAGAGCTTTTTTATGAGTTATATATGATACATTCCTATTATTATTATTATTACTGTTATTATTATAATTATTATTATTTTAATTATTATTATTAAGCAGCCTCTATCCTGGGCTTTGTTCATTGACAGTTCATAATGTGAATGGTAATCCTAAGCTAAATGTCTCTTTCTCATGTGGGACTCTCGCCCTATGAACGTTCAGATGTACATAATTCTCTGATTTCACTTTTATGAGTCACTGAAAGTGTCTGAACAGGATCAGCATAACTTCTCCGTGCTTGGCAGCCAGGCAGATTTCAGGCTTAGACTGTCTGTTTCTCACACACACCAACACACACACACACACTAATACACAAACACAGTGCACAGATTGAGCAACGGACTCACGGCATGCCTCGACATGTTCCTGAGGGGCTTCCCCAAAGCTCGTGTCAGTGAGTTACACCTGTCACACGTAACCTTATCCTAAACTTATCCTTATGGATGTGCTGCTAATAAATACTAAGGAACTTCCCTGACAGACTCTCTGTGCGAGAATAGCGGAACAATACAAACGCAGCAAAATAACTGAGTGAGTCAACGAAGTTCCACAGGACTGAATCATCTAATGAAAGTGAAGAAAATGCCTGTGTCTGGGTCATTGAGATGTTTTTGGGAGGTCCTGTAATGACAGTAAATTAATCACTTGATCATAAATAGCTTTTAATTGATAACATTTGTGAGTCGTTGAAAACCGGCCAAATAGGGAGAAAAATACAAAGGGTCTCCATTCAGAAATGTTACAAATTCAAATTTCCAATTTCCTCCATGATCAACAGGGCATGAAAGGACATGTGCCCTCCCCGGGGGGCACTTCAGACATATCGAATGACAACACACCTGATCCTCAAGAGCACGTCATATCCATATGTGTTTCACCATCCCTAAAAATACAGTATAACTCAAAACAGAAATAGACAGAACGTCCCCCAGGCCTCTCTCTGCAACCTCAGTTCACCTGTCATAGAAGTGGCCCGTGATTGGAGGGAACCACTCCACAGCGACCGAGCCCTGACGTTGTTCCACCACACGGGGCGCCATGGGGACAGGAGGGGGCTTGTAGTTAGGCTGCCATGTCTGATAAACCAGGTCCAAGTAGCAGTGCATGCGAGCCACTTGGTTTTCGGTAAACGAATCCGTACAGGTGTCGTCTGTCAGAGCAAAAAAAGAAAGAAAGAAAGAAAGAAAGAAAGAAATCATGGGATTAATTGTGTGAAATATAGACAGTACTGAATGGAGGCAAATGTATAGAATGTCATCTTGTATTTCTAGATAATTCTCAAAGCTGATTGGTCAGAAGATTTTTAGAACCAAATATAACCACGGCTTATATGAATGCCCTCGTTTTAATACAATACTGTTTCCGTAGTAACTGAAAGAACTGAAAATAATTATGAATATGGTCATGATATATAATAATGATTCTATAATAAAATTTGGGCTAAATATACAGAAGAACATTACAGACTCAGTAATATGTGAGCACTAATTATTTGTGTGTTTGTATTTATACCTGCGTAACTCATATAATTATTGAAAGGTGTGCGGATGAAGTTGCTGCAGCCACACGTCTCATTTCCAGGCTCGGGGTCTCGACAATGCTTGTATTTGGGTGTGGGGTTCGTGTCGGCGCACAAGTCCCCTGTTTCCAGCGAAGGCTCCATCTCCAAACAGGCATCGTTACAGGACTCAATCTCTGAAATGCCTCTGAAGACGTGGTACAAGCCCAGGCTGTGTCCGATCTCATGGATCATGGTGTGAGTGTGTCCGAACGTGCCATAGAAGGACGGATTTAAAACGATGCCTCCTGCCAGAGTGATGCAAGAATGTAGTGAGGAAGCTGGAATTAATTAACACGATTTTGCCATTCTGTGTTGTTGTTGTTGTTTTTTTTTATAGGAGTGAAAAGTTCAAACGAAGCACTGGCACTTACGGCTCATTTACTCAAAATGCGATGATAAATTGATTCAGCTGTTTAACCTTAAAAGTACAATTTAAGACTCTTCAGGGGGTCTATGAGAAATGAAACAGAACCTCTGACATGAGTTATATCAATAATGGCACCAGCTATACACTAAATCAGGAACAGACTAAAGCAGGAGCTCATTTGTTCTTCATCCAACGTAAATTAAAACACTTTATTACCAAGATGGGTCAGGGCCTCCTTGTCCCATGGCCAGGTGGCCACTCCAGCCAGGTCCTCATTAGTGGAATTGGCAAAAAAGATGTTCAGGTGTGTTGAGCCGTCCACTTTGAGGATATCTTTCAACTCCTTGACGTCCAGGTAGGCCCTGTGGATGCAAAGACAGATAAATAAATGGTGTGTGGCTCAAATTAGTGAGAGACATCAGAGAAGAACCTAAGCACCAGGTGGCACAGTACATCTACTGGAAAAACAAAAAACAGCAGGGATATGGAAAACACTTTTCTACACAATGACAGCTGACATAAAGCTACATAAATATTCATAATTTCTGATTTGTCAAATTTTAATTATAACTGATATCACAGTGTAATGCCTTCTAAAAGACACTCATGAGCCATATTTGCATATTAGGACATGATTGGAGATTGGATGTTATGATGCAACACTGGCCTCTCACGTGTTTAGCTCCTAATTAAATTTTTAAAGAATCAATTTTTATACTATTAAATCTCTGTATATGACATAACTTTTCATAAACTCCCTTCAGTTGGCTTCGCTTGGCTTTCCACTGACGCAAACAAGTTTTGAACACCTCCTGGACATAAGCACAATTTAGCCAGCATTTGGTTTGGTTCGCTAAGTTTGCATGTCGAAAATGCTTCGTATGCCGATGCAAATTTCTTGCAAAATTTCAATTCTTAAGGTGAAAATTCCTAAGGGAGGGCATTCATATACCGAGGTTCCATTGTACTATAATCAAACATTTGCTTTCGAGACATTTTAAGCCATCATGGAAATGAAAAACTTCCCACAAGTGATACTCTGATAAACAAGCACCGCACCGTGTAAGGCCCTGGCAGGCTTCCAGCTATCATGCTGCATTACTGTAAAAGTAAAAAGCATAACCACATGCGGCAAATGTGACCGACAACTCGCAGCGAGCCATAAAAACCAATGACATGTTTGCCTGACATTAACGGGTGCTCCCAGACTGCTAGTCTAAATGAAGACCACACACTGGGATGACACACTCCAGCTGTGGAAGAGTGTCCAAACATCACATGGAGGTATGTTTAATTGTCCTAGCGTCTCATGATAAATTCGTTATCCTGTCAAAACACGTGAGAGATACTATAAGAAGTGTTAAAAAAACCTAGGTGAGGTAATTAGCTTGGAGTAAAGATGCTTGGTTTATGCTGTGACAGCAGCTGGATAAATCATCCGTCATCCTTTTCATCCCTCTAAAGGAGAAACGGCAGACAGTTAGCTTAGCTACAGTCTACAGTACTCGGGTATGTAGCAGATGCACAGCTGTTTAACTACGTCGTTTTAATTATGCTCTCAACACATTGCAACCATCTGTTTGTCAGAGATGGAGAAGAATTCCTGGAGTTTTTCTTATGTAAGATATTCCAAATATAAATACAAATTCCTAGATCCTGACAGCTCTCACCTGTCAAACGACATGCCAGAGATACTGCAGAAATACCAGATATTAAAGATATAGATTAGAAGCATTCTGCCCACGTCTTATTATCACTCTTTATTTTTGAGAGAGAGAGAGAGAGAGCGAGAGAGAGATGTTGAGGACAAGTGAATGGACTTACTGAAGCAAAACAGAAGTGTGCTCAATGCTCAGTCAGTGCTTTGGCGTGTTTCCAAGTAATGATGTAAGTTCGCTAAATTTCTTTGGAAACAACAGTTTCCAGGTTTGCATTAGTGTGTGTGGGGGGGGGGGGGGGTTGGTCTGTGGAGCTTTTGGGCAATTATCATGATTTTCTGGAAGTTTCTTTTGGAGGTCCAATCCCATTTTATCTATGATCTATTCCCCAATTGTCCCCAATGGAAAAAAGCAAAACTTTTAGGGTTCCAGATAGAGATTGATAATATCTCAGAACCTCATGGTTTTCTTCATTCATCTTTAGTATGTTCAGTGTTATGATAGATCCAGAGTCTACCCCGGGAGTACTCTCAGAATGTAAGGTGGAAACACACCAGGTGGAGGTATATGACAGTCCATCTCAGGACACCACAGATTTATACACTTAAATAAACCAGACTTTCTTTCACAACATTTTTCTATTCACTTATTTATCTTCTCTATCTCCAGCCACAGATTCCAGGATCTTCCTGGGGGATCCCCAGACATTCCAAAGCTAACTGTGAGATAAAATCACTCCAGCAGGTTCCTGGTTTGCCCTGGGGTTTCCAGCCAGTGGGACGGCCTGATACAGCTGTGGCGAGAACCATCTATTTTGGTGTCCTTTTAAGGTGTCCAGACCACCTTATCTGGCTCTTTTTTTTATTCAGAGGAAAAAGGCTATACTCCAAAGATCAGCCATATTTTTTCAAGCTCCTCACTTGGCTCATTTCTGTCACTAACTACACAAAAGGATCACAGCGTTTTGGAGGCAAAGTAGTCAAGATTTAACTGCAGGATTTCTGGGTTTACTGTATTCAGGGATGAGTCAGTCAGGTTTGTTGAAGTTTTCTCCCTATTCATACTCAGTTAAAAGAACACTAATCAATTAGTGACCGAAACGCAATAATAAGAGGAACACAATACACCATCTCATTTTACAGCAGTTTACATTCTGGAAAAAATCTATCCCATCTGCTCTTTTTCTTTTTTCTCTCTTTCATTTATCTGAAAATCTCACTCCAGCATGATCTCGATGTGTGGCTGAACAGAGGTGTGACCTGGATCCTAGGATGAGGGCTTAACCCTTATTTTCCCCCAGGGCTAACCTTTTTTTTTTTTTTTTTAGAGGGGGTGGATTTTCCAATCACAGGGCCACACATTGTGGTACAAACCCTTCCACATGTGAAGTTTGTGAAAGGGAAACTAAAATGACCCCAGTAACAGAGATCCAATTGAACTAGACCGACATGCAAATCTGTCCTCTGGTAATGGTTAATGCTTTTAAATAAGATCTGCAGGAAAGAGCAAGTTTTAAGCCAGTTAAAGTTTTAAACCATTTCCACTCGTGTAATTAAGGAAGGGTTATTTATCTGGCTAGTATGCTTAATTTTTTAGACACAAGCTTTGTAAAATAATGTTATGGGCAAATATTGGCAAGGCTGAAACAAACAGAAAGGCAAGAAAGGGCCTCCTTCTCCTTGAATCTGCTGTCATCACCTTCCTCAGTCATAAGCACCTACCACTGGGAAAGTTGGTGGATCACAAACTTTGACAAGTGCTACCAGTTTGTGCTTCAGTGGTTCTGAGTCAAACAAAACACACTACACTACATTTTATTTCAAGATATAGTCCTGCCTCTTCAAACGAGGACCTAGACACATCTACATCAGGATCAGGAGCCACAACTTGACTAGCGATGCACTAAAGTGCAAATTCATAGCTGAGGGCAAAGCCAAATTTCTGGAAAAGACTGGACTTACTACCAAAAAGCAGATGTTAGAGTAGAGTAGAATAACTGGTAGATTATGAGATTTTCAAATTATCCTTTCATATATTTACATTTACATTTCTGACATTTGGCAAACACTCTCATCCAGAGTGACATATAAAAGTGCTTTACAACTTACAACAATACATGAAACAAACAGGGAATTCAAGAGCTAGTTTAAGTGTTTCAGGAAGTGGTAGGTCTTCATCCATCATTTGAAGACAGCCAGTGACTCGGACATCTAGGGGACGTTCATTCCACCACCTCAGTGCCAGAACAGAGAAGAGTCTAGATGTCTAGATACCTACCTCTTACCCTGAGAAATGGTGCGACCATATGCCTCACCCCACGTTATTTTCTGTTCATAATGGGGTATCATACATTGTACATACAAGCTGCATCATGCTATACCAAATATGGACACATGACCAGTCATTCTTCTGATAATTAACAGGGGCAAATTGGGGGAGAATTTCTCTGGCGCTTGACCGTTGCTGAGTGAATTATCAAGAACCAGAGCAGAACAATAAAAACAGAAATTTTCGGTCAAAAATTTGGCTATATTCCTTATTACTTACTCACCTCCAAAGGTACTTTTTTTGCCAAAAGTATTTTATGGTTGAACATTCAGCTTCTGCTATCCTAGATCCTAATCTGATCTCTAGTGAACCAACTGCCAGGTCTGCAAGAGTACAAGACTCTAAATCTCAGATCGATCATTCCAATGATGGATTCATTCAAACTGAAACCAACCTGGGTAGAATTTTACTTCTTGAATCCTCTGAGGGAATTCACCATAAAAGGCTAATATTTTTGTGAGCTGCTGACAGATGCAAACTCACCTTCATGAGAAGAAAGGAATTTCCATTTTTTGCAAAGGAAATGTAATTTTCCCAAGAATAATTTCAGATGATGGACGTCCTTGCAGACCAAATCGTATCTGTTTTTTATTCAGATGTGTTGTACACACAGTTGCACCAGTTCTGTTTATGTCGTGTGTGGGGGGGTGCAACTTCAGAGATGTTTTTACAAGGGTGTTATGCCTTTAAAGTGGTCTCCTTTATGCCAAAGTGGTCCATTAAGGCAAAGCTGTTAATGTCCGTCTACGTCTTTATAGACTGTAGGACTGAGGGTTCAGGTGACACGGGGTAAGCCTTCCACGTCAGGACCTAGTGAAAAGGTTGATACACTTCCTTAAGCTCAATTAATGTAGTAATGTGACACAATGGAACACTGGATATGAACGCACAAGCACTCAGGTATGCTCACCTCTCACCTGTGACTAATCTACCTGGGAACTGAGCCATGCCATGGTAGATGTTTTTCTTATGGCAAGTAAATACAGTGATCCAATATATATGAGTAGCAGCACTGCAATGTGTGTAATGTGGAGGATTAAACACTGCATGCAAGTCAACAACACTTCCCAAATCAGACTGCTGGAAAACCATTTTTAAACTAACCATCTCCTGATGCCAGTGAAGAAATGCCAAAAAAATGGACTAAAACATGCACCAAAAAAACAAAACAAAAAGCAAAGCATTTGAATTTTTCAATGCTATACTGTTGACTGATGTCTGCGAACCTCCAAGCCCCATCTCTCTCTTTCCTTCTAGCCAGATTCCTAAACAAGCAAACTGGTACCAGACTCCGGTCTGCAAAAATAAACCCCAGATCATCCATTGTTTCCGCATGCGTGAAGCTCGATGTTGGTCCAGAATTCCACAATTAAGTTGGAATGCTGGTGAACGTTTGCAGCACTGACTTCGGTTTGTCTCCCTGGATGTAGCACAATCAACAGACAACAAGCAACCAACTGAGAAGTTCATCTCCCAATTTCTGCCACTAAAGTTTTTCCTCCTCATCCTCCTCCTCCTCCTCACACACTGCACTTTGGCTCCCTCTCAAACCGTCTCTCGAAGAAACAATCTTTATCCCATCAGTCGTAATATTTCAATCTCGTGCTCAGCCTTTGCCAGCTGCTGATTTCTGTAACTGGACCAGATGCCTGATGATAAATGACCCCTTGATGATTGTAATAGGATAAGTTTCAGCAGAAAAATACAAGCGCTTTTATTCAAGTCTGATGTCACCTAGCAGCCCGCACACAGAGTCACTTGAAGTACTTAAGGAATGCAAGTGGAGACAATTGTCTGGACTGGACTGGGTTCAAGCAGCTAATAGAAAACATTGTTGTTCCCTTGATAAACTTAATCAGTGGAGAAACACAAGGGATTTCAACCGACAAGGAGGCAGGGGAGTCACTTGCTGTGCTCATTTTTGCTCATTTCAAAATGTCCAGTCATTCTTAATTGCATCCCAGAAGCTGATTTTGGAAAAGAGCTGAATAAAACCACAGAAGACAGGATAAGCACTGTAAAAGTGTTAACTGGTGTTTAACTAGGCTAATCAACCCTTTTTTATTCTTCCAGACATTCCTCAATATCCCTATTGCCCTCCAAAATAGTATTAAGCTATCTCAAGTTCTGCTTCTATGCAATAAATCTTCCCACTTTAAGCAAGGTGAACATGGTAGACTTAAACATGGGTGTCTTTACAATATTAGCAACAGCTGCTGTACAAAAGAGATCCAGTGCAGATCTAACCCAAAGTTAAACCAGACGGCTGAAGAGAAATTGTAAACATTGTGTGTTTTCTCTCTAGTTACCTCAGGTATTCCTGGTTTGAAATCTTTTTATTTTTTAGTTAAGACAATGGTCACCCTCTAAAAATGCTAGCATTATAGCTAACCACCACAGTGCTATAATGCTTCCACAGAGAAAAAATATATTTAGATCTTTACTGAGAGCTGGAAGGAACGCAAGGTTGGTACTTTGAGAATGTTAATAGCAGACTGATAGATGACTGTGATGTGTTATCAAATGAACATATAATGGTCACCATTGGTACATGGTAAACATGGAGAACTGGGTGATAAAAAATGGGGAAATCATCTATGCAGCTTTTTTGTTACTGAACAAGGCATATGGCTTTCTCTCCAGAGTGTAGGATGATTCATGGACCTGTGAAAAAGCCAGAAAGCTCTATTCCAATGGAATGCAAAAGCACAGCTATGTCCCACTTGGAATGCCAAGGATGGCGATGGTTTTTCTGCTTTAGAAAAGTACTTGCCAACTTGGCTCAATTGCACTTGTCATATGTCTAAAAGTTACTCAGGGCACAAGTGAAAGATTCTACAAAACCTATTACATTTAAAACCGCAAGAAAATTCCCATACTCTGGAGAGTGACGTCAAGCTCGCCCTAGTTCTTGGTAAAGACGTACTGATGAATGCCAGTACATCCAAAATCAACATAAAATGAGTTTTACTGAATTATTTGAGAACATAACATGGAAAAAAAAATAATTAATCACTTGACAGAATCGACACCTCAAGCTTACCTTAAATGTGAAGCAGGATTGAAGCAAGTCTTGGTGACATCAGTAATATTGGGGTTACAGCAGTCATCTTTATCGTAGGCAAAGTTATCCCAGTTGCATTCTGGATCACATACACCATTGCCTGGCTTGTGCTCAGCACAGCGGGCTCTGGGCTTGCAGTACCCGGCATCGAAACCGGTCAGGGTGTGGTTACACTCAGGATTGCAGTCCTCATCACCCACCTTACTGATATCACAGTTGGCTAAAACTAACCGGGAACGTAGCGTGGAGTTGCTAACGTTATGAACTGTCAGCTCCCAGGTGATGTTGTACATGGCAAAGGCTTCGTTCAGTTCCTGGTGCTGCAAATAGATCTGCTGATCAGTCACGGTGGGCCTATGGTACTCATCGTCGTACACGTTGATCACACGGTACTGCACCGTCTTTGGTCTCCGGAAGGTCCAGAAGTTGTTGTAGTTGCGCACGACCTGCACGTTATCACACACTGTCTGCCCACAGGCGGGCGGCTCTAGGGTCGTGTCCAGAGAGGCCAGCCCAGCCCGAGGGCCTTTGTCCGGCTGCGGGAAATTCCCATCCTTCACCACCAGCCACTTGCGCTCAGGGTGCTCAAAGTTCTCCCGGATGATGAGGTCCGCTTGATAGTGAGAGTCCTCGTGGCCATGCATGTCCTTTATGATCTGGCGCTGAGAGAGGGCTTGACGCCACAGAGTCACTCGCTCAACAGAACCTCGGAAGTTATGGTTCAAGGCATTTCCGCCCACCATCAACACCTTGGGATTTAAATTAGATTAGATTCTAAAGCATTCTTTTTTTCTGAGCCAAATACACTTTTAAGTTAGGATTGTTGTCATTAATATTGACTCAAGAAATCAAGATGATAAAGATTTGACCACAATTGACAAGACAGCATTCAACTGGTTAAAATTTTATTGCTAATGCTAATCCTTTGATTCATGCTTCATTAGAGCTATTTTATCCAATCAGAGAGAAGTCATTGACCTACCTTACACTTCTTAGTAAGAGAGCAGAAGACGTCTCCAGACTGTTCTCTGCTGACAGCAGTCTGCGCGCCATTCACAAACAGTCTCATATAAATGCCATCGTACGTGATTGCCACGTGAGCCCAGTGGCCAGGCAGGTAAGGAGTGTTGGAGTGGATGGAGGTGACCTTATGTGCACGATCCGTCTTGAGAGAGAAGAAGATGCGAGGGTCTCGGGTGCCTTGCTCACTAACTGTCTTGATACCCAGCAGCCAACCTCGATCGCTCGAGGCATAGAAACACTTATCAAAGAGGCCTGTGTGAGAGAAAATAAGTGGGACACTGGGTCAGATATGAACGCTATACTGTTCATAAACTGTGTTGTATTCTAGAGAGTAGAAAACATCTCCAAGATTGACAAAATATTAGCAATGAAGATGATATAGAAATGTGAAGGGAAGGTTCTTCAAGACCGGTGTACACCTACAAAAACCCTTCGTAACAAGACTCATAAGACAGCATAAACATGTCAATAAAGTTTTATTCCAGCACAAGATGGATGATGTCATTGTTGATGTTAAAGGTAGTTGATATAAACTTGTCTTTTGATCAGTTTTGTCTTTATATCTTTGTTGATATATTTCAGGTATGTCACTCATATCTACTGGAATGATCTTTTTAAAATGTCAGTTTATGGCAGGAAGAGCTTCAGCGGATTTTGTATCCTTTCAATCATTGTGTTAAAGTGTCACATATCAATGTATACATACTGAATATTGCTGACTTTTATTAGATAAGATAGCAGGGATGTCATAGAGATCCACTGATAGGGCAAGACATTCTGGTGGGTCAAATTGTGCTCCAAATTTGTCTTAAAGAACTGCTCAGTGTTGTGGATCTGGAGATCCCAGGAATACTAGACGCAAAAATACAGTCACCAAATTCCAGAGAAATCCATAAGGAACTGGATCACACCAGAAACCTTGGCACCATCATGGTAAGTTTATTCCCCACATTACTTTAAAAGTGGATAATTGTTTTTAATTATTACTGAATTGCTGGTAGGTTTTGCTAGACAGTGTCTGAAACAGCAACAACAAATTTCACCTAAATGGTTTGGAAATTGAAGCCAAAACTGCTAATGCCACCATTTCCGCTCGGTTTCTCTGGGAAAACATGTGTCAGGTTGCATGTTTACTAATATCACTGTGGTTCATATTTATGCCCTCACCTCCTGTTTCTCTCTCCCTCTCTCTCTCTTTCTGTTTGTCTGTCTGTCTGTCTGTCTGTCTGTCTGTCTCTCTCTATCTCTCTCTCTATCTCTGTCTTTCTGTAGATTGAGCAAAATGTTTACGCTAGGGTATGCATGCATGTGCAATGTGGCATACCTAGCATATGGATGCATGTACTCACAAATTATTTTTGCAAGTGACATGTCTTTAATGAACAGGGGATGCATGTAAACCTAGCGGGACAGTGTGAAAGAGCGACGCATCATTCATCCTTCCACAATGCTTAAATCTGTTTTTGAACCTTGCCATCCCTCACTCGACATGGTTTTAAGAACCGTGTGAGAACGTTCTCTCCAGGTCAACAACAAGCAAGCGGGCGCTCTCGGAGCATCAGGGGCCGACCTCAGAGGTCAGCGCTGTTAAACCTTACAGGCTCGCCGTGACACGGTGAGAAAAGTCTGCCATCTATCAGCGTGAGCACTCTAACTAACTAAAAGGTGTGCTAAAATGCCTATAGGGCCCTTCATGTAAACACATGTCACAAGGCTGCCATGATCAATTAATCTAAAGCATTTACATTTTCCTGGACAAAAACATATGCCAAGTTCTAAGACATGCACACACACACACACACACACACACAGGGATGTAATGCAATGTTTCTTACTGATTAGCATCTGATTAGCACTTCAAATATCCACATCTGTATTCAGGTTTAAAAGAAAAGTGGGTGCGTCCTAAACCTGAAGGGTTTTTCCCTTTTCTTTTCTCTTCTTTTCTCTTCTTTTCTTTTCGTTTCTTTTCCTCTCTTTTTCAGGCTAGTGGATGACTTCTGTCTCTGACCCTTTATCAGCTACATCACTCCAGTTCATAACAGAGATGCAAGACGTGTTTTTTCAGTAGCTGTGTGAAATTTGCAACCAAATTTCATTTCTAAACAAACTAGTAGCTTAATCTGAACCAACACCATATGCCTGACCAGGCTGATACTAAGGATGAATAAATGAAAGCTGTGTGTTTGTGTTAATATTTATTCTTGAGCTTCATATCTGTCTGTTCACTAAGTACTACTACTACTTTTTTTTTTTACTACTAAGTAAAAACCTCCTGAGACTTTTTTGTTTCATCTTACACCCTGATGTAGTCCCAACCAGATGACCTGCAAGCCCTTCTGTCAAGCTTTCCATAAAATAATAATAATAATAATAATAATGATAAGAAGAAGAAGAAGAAGAAGAGGAATATTGAACCTTATTCATATGTGTATTAAATTTAGAATACAAATATCTACCATTTAAACTACTTTTGGAAGAAAACTTCACCGTGTCATAAGGAGCATTCGCCATATAAGTCCCACTGAATGAGCTGTGACTATAGAAACGATAACAACATTAATATAAACCATGTATCAGAGCTGCTGTTGTAGAAAATGAATTTGTCCATCTGACCAATCAGATTCGAGAGTTCAACAGCGCTGAGGATGATCCACAGAAACAGACACAAGGCATGTATGACAAAAGAAAAGTCAATCTAGTTTCCCACATCCCTGATGGAAAAAGCTGAATTTGACACATCACTTCTCTGAAAATTACACAACAGGTCACCTAGAAGTCATCTTTGATACAAATCTGCTTTTCCTGCAGTTTTATAACCGTCTTGTGCAAGTGCCGATTAGGCAATCTCTCTTTCTCACTGTCTTTTATTTGATATGGGATGTTCTCGCAACGTCCCTTTTGCGTCATGACTATCAGAGATGAATTTCAGTGCCAAGTCTCTCAGCAACTTTGACAGGAATCGAACTTCAGGTTGTTTGCTGAGTTCTTGCTCCCATCGACGGCCAGTTCTGGTGTAACGGCCTCTGCATGCCGTAATTACACCAGACTAGATTATGGTCGTGAGCTGATCCAAAGCGTTCTCTTTTTCCCGTAGACACACAAACGTCGCCTCAGCGCTGTTCAAGGTCCTGAATTCAGTGCAGTTCGTAGTGTGTGTCCGAGACTCACTGCCTCAGCACTGCCTGGACCTGGCTAATAAAGAAGCTGTACTTTTCTGCTCGAGCAGCATGAAACCTGAATTATAAAAGTGACAAGGTATGGCATCGTGATTAATGCTTTACGGACACTTTTTTTTTTGTTTGAGCCATTTTTAGATGAGCATTATACCAAACACACCAGTGTCTCAGGTTTAAGCAGGGTCACTTTATTCCTTCTTATCTAGTTTGAGCTGTAAATAAAAACCCTCCTGGATCTGACATCCAGGTGAAACAGAAAGACGATGCTGCACCAGTTCTGATCCAAACAGCACACAACAACACCATCTGAGGGAAAACCAATAGTCAGCTTCTCTCGGGGAAGAGATTGAAAAGACTTCTTTAGCACTGAGCAAGCTTTTTTATTTATTTATTTTTTTTCAGCAGCACCCACCAGGCATCCAGTGGCAGGATGCAAATCAAAGATCAAGTGCATGCTTTTACACGAACATGCCTGATGCGTAATTCATCTGGATTCCTCTTTAAAGGACAAACAGTACGACAAATAACGTGACTCAGAGCTCCCATGAAAATGCCTGGGGTTGTTCGGAAACCGCCAATGTCATGTAGGAATTTTTCCCACTCTATATAGAACAAGGCTTATCCGTGTCTGTGCGCCGCTCTCGAAAGACCCAGGCTGCTTCGACTTTCAAACAGATGATGTCATCACTGGGAAAAGAGCAACTAGGGGGAGTATTGTGTTCAGATCTCACACATCCCCCCACTGATCCCCCCTCCCCAGCACACACACACACACACACACACACACCCCAATCTATTTTAGCATCATACACTGCACAGCAATATCTCTATTACTGGATTAAGTCTTGCAGTAAAAATAAAGCTTAAACTCTTAATTTGGCGAAATATCAAATATAGTATATATTTGTCTATATTCTCTATCTAAAGGGATCATTATGTTTGTTAATTATATATATATATATATATATATATATATATATATATATATATATATATATATATATATGTATATATATACATACATATATATATTTGATTCATTTTTCATTAGACTACATTCTGCGATAAAAAATCCCAATCTGGCAACTCAACGCATACACACTTTCCCAAAAATCAACAGCATGTGTATGCAATAATTACATGATCACTGGCAGGCCATCATTTTATCAATCTGTCAAGCGTGTTATTTACAACGCAGCAAACAAGGTTGCCACGTCTTCTACTTTCAAACGTTTCCCTATTCACCGTTATAAATCACTACACATCTGCAGACATGTATGGAATATATACATGCTACGTTTATATAACAAATAATAAAATATCACAAATAATAAGAGCAAATTAGGTCTATATGAATTAAAAATGGGGGACAAATATTATGAATAGCATATATCTGGCAACCCGGCCCCGTTCGGTGCTGCGCGCCAAAGCCTGAGAGTAAATCCTTTTTTTTTTCCTTTATTTGGTCTGAAGTGAAAGGGGTGGAAGTGTTGGGTGTGTGTGTGTGTGTGTGTGTGTGTGTGTGTGTGAAAAACTTGTGCTCTAAAACGGGGGAAACCCTGATAAACAAGCTAGAGTTCTCCCACAGCTTGTTTGGTTCAGTGTGAATTAGATGGCTAGAGGAAAACTCTGAAGTTTGCACAGAACCTTAAACGCATACAATGAAAACAAGCGTAAATAAAAATAAAAGTGCATGGTTAGTATTAAGTGTGAGAAGTGTATCTGAGTAGGTCCGCTGTTTTCAGAGCAGAGGCAGCACATACACTGGGATAACCAGAACTTGTTTCAAAGTTGTTTTCATCTGGATATGTGTAGCCCAAAACAAAAATTCAGCCTGCACGAACTGTCACGCGCCATGCACTTACTTTGTTCATTGCAATAACTGTTACTGAGCAGCGGGTTGAGACATTGTGCGTAAAATCCGGAGTGCATCCTTTTATGTTTTAGATTATGTATCGTCTTATATCTGATGATTTGATTAAAAAGAAAAAAGAAACACCCTGATTTTATCACATATCATACACTTCATACATAAATACACACATGTGTGCATTCCGCGCCATATCTGTTTGGGTGACGTGCGTTTTTACGCGCAGAGAAACTTCAAAGTTTGATTGATTTGAGATCAGATCAGGTCATTCTAAACAACGAGAGAGAGAGAGAGAGAGAGAGAGAGAGAGAGATCCCAAATGAAGTCTTTCCGCGCTGCAATTCATTCATTGTGATGAAAATAAATCACGTCACGTACCTGCAATCACGGCAGGGGAGCGCTGTCCTCCTTCAGGCTTCACCCACATCCCCAGCGTAAAGTTTCCTCTTGGGATTTCCTCCGTCGGTCTGAGGCGCAGCTGATCTCCGCGCCCCGTGAAGTAAACAGCGTGGCCGTGCGCGGAGGACGCGGCTGAGACGGACGGGTCGTCGCTCTCGTCGACCGTGGAGGCGCGCCGGCGCTGGCGGGGCAGACGCCGCTCGAGCCCAGGCACGGAGCGCTTGCCGCGTGGAAGGCGGGTGGCGCACGCGCCCGGCACGCTCGCCCGAGCCTCCCGGAGCTTCACGAGCTCTCGCTTGGACCGACCTTTCCTCCACACGGGGCCGCACTCCGACCCAACGCACAGGATTAGGATAACGAGGCAAGGGAGCCAGGGCAGGAAAGTCCACACTTTCATAATGTTTTTTGTTAGTTTGTTTTTATCCGCCAAAAAAAGAAAAAAAGAGGGAGGGGGGATTTGGAAACGTGCAAGGGCGCACGCAAGTTCTAGATTTTCCTCTCAGCAGCTGTAAAGGCGAAGGATCCGAGCCCGAGATGAACAAACCCAAGCACCGGCGCCCTTATTATTAGTCTCTATACAGCAGCACCATGATCCTCATGCTTACCAAAGTGAGTCTTGTGTTCGGATCGGAGCTCGCCAGCGCGCTCGGCAATGCGTTCATTTCTGCGCTCCACGTTGCCTTTTGAACGGATATGGGATCCAAAGGGAGGGAGGGGGGGTGACTAATAAGTAATCAATCAGAGTTGAGATAGGAATCGGAATCAAGCCCCCCTCGTCTCATCTCATCTCATCTCATCTGATCTCCCACTGAATTTATCTCCAGCAGCCTGTGCGCCTGTGCGCTTTTTTATCCCACTCGCAACACGATGTCAGAAATGCCACACGCGTGCAAAAGGCGCGTCAGAAAGTCGAGAGCTCGCATATTGGGAATAAAAGTCCTAAAAGTTGCATTTGGGTTTGAAAGTTGCGGTGCGCCGATCGGATGAGGTCAGGGCGTGCTGCAGCGGTTCAGGAGCATCGCGGGATCCTCACTGGGGCTTTCGGGTGCAGACAGACAGACAGACAAACAGACTGACTGACTGACTGACAGACAGACAGACAAACAGACTGATAGGCAGGCCGACATGCAGAAAGGAAGGAAGGGCAGGTTGCGTTGCGTAGCGCGCGATGCTTTGCTTTGAAGACTCGGGAGTTTCTGCTTTTTAGTCCTTCCTCCTCTTGTTTGCTGAACGAGGGGAAGTCGACTCGCACAGGTAAAAAGCAGAGAAGGCAGGAGCACTTTTCCCCTGCCTCCTGAACCCCTCAGGGGGAAGTGTGCATGCGCGTGTATCCCTCTAGTGGCTACTATTTGCACATTTTACTCCTGTGCTCTTGGTGTGCATGGGAAGTTCAGGGCCGAAGCGAGACGGCAAATAAACCAGTGATTTGGGCCACCGGGGGAACAGAGGCAACGCTGAGAATGTTTGCAAGTAAAGTTCATTTGCATCAGCTGTATTAGCAGACTAGAGGTTTACTTTAGACTAGCATATGATCCCAAGCAATTTCTTCTATCCCAGTTTTGCTTAGGGCATCTAAATAAATAAATAAATAAATAAATAAATAAATAGTAAAAACGCCACCAAGATAGTTTTTACATGTCAATGACTTTAAGTCATTGTCTGTGAAAAAATTTTATCCTGAGACTTGACTCAAACACATACATGTGAAGAACTGACATAAAAAATAAAATAAAAAAAACAACACTTAAAATAAACGTAAGTGAGGAAAAGTAATGTGTGTAAAAAAAATAATCACATAGGAAAAAAAGAATAATGTTTTTTAAAAATCGTGTTAAAGCACTCTTTTTTTTTTATAAATAATACATAATTAAGTAAATAAATAATATAGCAAAATCGTGTATAAATCACACATGAAAATAAATTAATAATAAATAAGCACTGATGTAGAATTAAAAAAATCTTGTAATTAAAAATAAATAAAATATATGCAAAAGCTTACATGTTGGAAAAAAAAGAAATAAAGAAATCATACATAAGAAAAAATCCCATGTGAAAATAAATTAATAAAAAAAAAGATCAGGTTCTTTTTCAGTGCTTCTGAGAAGGTGGTTTGTACAGCAGCTTTAATACATCAATAAACTTTCACCAGATTTCAGGAAATCATGCTGCGTCACTGAAACTCCCACCATATTGTACCAGGATTATATTTTATAATTTAATGGATTTCATGCATTCCTCATGTCATCTCTTACCTGCACACCACTTCCTATAACAATAAAGAGCAATAAAAAAGGAATTTAGTGATCCGCTGCTGACGAAAGAGCTGACTTCCTCTGCACCCCGAGCCGTTTCTCCTCTGCAGGGCCGGTCCCTGTGCTCCATATGGAGGGAGATAACCTGAGGAATGTGACAGCATCTTTTCTTTTCTTTTCTGCTTGTTTGGTGTAAACGAACAGCAGAGGATTGTCGCTTGTCATAAAACCACCCTGTTAAATATTTGTTCCGGGGCCGGCTTTGTCACGTCGCAGTGGCGAGTCCACATATTTCCTTTTGTACCTCATTCCTTGCATTTGCAGACGTGGTCTTAAGAGTCTTGGTGCAGCGGCATGAGATCACTGCCTTCCAGGTTTGGGCCTTTTTTTTAAGGAAAGTTTCTTTGACATGAAATAAATCCAATGTGGTTTTATCATTTTTCCAGATCGGCCAAATCGTATTTGGCGACCGTCAAATTTAACGTTGAGAGCTATAAGGCAAAGTTTCTCGCGCACTCTTAAAATGGAAAGTTCCAGGAAGACACAGTGATGGCATTGTAGAACCATTTTTGGTTCCCCAAATAACCTTTCACTAAATGATTCTTTTCAAGAATCACACTATTCCTTAGAGGCAAAAAGAACATTTATATAGTCTAAGAACCTTTTGTGTATTGGAAACGTTCCATGAATGTTAAAGGTTCTTAATAGAACCATACACCCTGATAAAGAACCATTTAAGAACTTAATGGTCTGCAACCATGACAGGGATAAAGTGCTCACTTACACTCTTAAAATGAAAGGTTCTCAAATGGTTCTCTGTCCGGATTATAGTTCTATGAAGAACCTTTAATGAGGATCCATGGAGCATTTCCATTGCACATAAGGTCTGTGTGGTGGAAAAACTGTGTGGTTTTCAGGGCACCAAGACAAAAAGGAGTTATTTTAAGAATCATTTATTGAAAGGTTCTTTGGGGAACCAAAAATGGTTCTTCTACATTTTTGTACAGTAGATGCCCTTATCCAGAGCAACTCACATTTCACCTCATTATTATTATTATTTTTTTTTTTACAACTGAGCAATTGAAGGTTAAGGGCCTTGCTCAAGGGCCCAGCAGTGGCAACTTGCTGGAGCTGGGATTCAAATTCACAACCTATTGACAAGTAGTCCAGCACCTTAACCACTATGATACCACAGCCACTGTGGTTCTACTGCATCACTGTGAAATCCCTTCGGGTCTGATACCTTTGTTTTTAAGAGTCTGTGATAGATGACAGAATTCTTACTGAGATGATCTTGTACACTGGGGCCAATAAGAATCATAAAGCTGTAGGCTAATCTAGTTAAGTTAAGATTCTGTTTAATGTCTGGAAATGAAAACATCCAAAGCATCAGTGGCATTACAAACAAACATCCACCAGTTTGCACCTACAGTAAATCCAAAATCTCGTCTTTATCAGTTTATTGACCCAAGTCGAAAATTCCAACTTGTAAAACAAAACACTTGGTCATTATGTTCTCATTAATATTCAGAACCTTTCAGGTGATTAGAATGTGCAGTATGTATTAATTACATAAGAGTGCATTACAAGTGCCAAATGATGGATCATTATGTTCTTCTTAGTGCATCAGCGAGATATTTAGAAGTTCTTTCCTGGTAGCAGGAAGAAAGACACCAAGTACAAGCTCTTTGTTTGAAAGCTAAGAATGATTAATTATCCAGTGAACCCTTGAAGAACCCTCGAAGAAACTCTTCCTTCATTATAATAAACGAGGTACGTGTGCAGAAAATCTCCAAATTATAAGAAATTATTTTCCTCTCTATTTCTCGAACCTGTCAGGAGTTTAACATTTAGCTTTTGGTATGAGGTACACTGTAAAATGGTTAATGTTAAATATTAAATGGTTCTTAATGGTTTGTAGAATGATTTAAGTAGCTCTTTAAGGGCTCTTCGGTTGTTCCTCAGGAGCAACTCTTCAAGATTCTGTGTAAAACCAAACAAAAACAAAGTGTTTACATATTAGAAAGGGTTTGAAGTAGAATTTATGAACTTGGTCAAAACTGGTCTTTTTTTTAAAAAAAAAGTTCTCTATAGAACCTTTCAGTAAATAGTTCTTAAAAGAATCCACTTTTTTCTTGATGCCATGAAGAGTCTTCTCAAGAATCTAAAGAATATTTTTTCCATTGGAAAGAACCTTTTGTGTCACGGAAACTTTCAGTGGATGCTAAATGTTCTACCTAGAACCGTACACCCTGTCAAAGAACCACATAAGAACTTTAAGACCTTTCTTGTCAGAAATAGGGTTCTTAAAGGTTCTTTAAGGGTTCATTGGAGGGTATTTACCCTCCTAAATGGGTTCTACATGAATCTGGGGAAACATAAGTCGTTCGAGGTTCTGCAAAAATATTTACAAGTTCTCCCAGAGAGAAGTGGGGAGCTAAACAAACAGAATAACTGGAAGCCTTGTAAATAACAACACAGCTATTTATTACAACGTAGAAAGAAAAAGATTCAGATGATACCGTAAGGAACTCCTGAGAAGGAACCGGATTTAAAATGGAACCCAGCATCTTCTAGATGGAGCAGACATCCATTAGCATTAGCCTCATACATAACTCTGGAGTAAAATATGATTAAGCAGACCTCAGACACTAAACATCTTGGCTTGACGACGCTCAGACGGAGCGGAAATTTATTTCACAAATTAAAATTTTCACCGAACCATATCTTCAAACTGGAAAGACCCGGAGAGCAAGTATGCAGTTGGTCAGAAGCCAAACTGTGCTTGATAAATTTTGGTCTTTACATCTCTAATGGTGTAATTACACCAGCGCTGATGAAGCTGTTTCTTGATGCCAAATTGCGCTCTGCGGTGGGCGTCGGTGTTAAATTTCCTGTCAGGGCCAGACAACAGTTTGGGGTACTTCAGCAGATGGGTTGTTATAAATGTACAAGTTTTCCTTTATTTATTTATATTTAAATTTTATTTCCCATATTGTAAAACACACTGAGGTCCAACGCTGAAAATAAGAAAAGTCGATCTTGATTCGATGTAATATCCTGAGTTAAATTTTCTCTCCGTTTAAAAATCATACAGTACTTTTGACTAAAATCTTTGGTTTTTCAACAATTCTGAAAGAATCTGAGAAACTTCTGAACAGATCTATATACATCACATTATTTATCACCTTTTACTAAAACCTTATTAAATCTTAAAGTAGCACTTCAGCCAAAAACGACCCGAAACATAAAATCAGTCAACTACAAACATTGCAAAACACCTTAAAGCTAATGTTCTTAAAAAAGAAAGAGAAGCTTATGGATACCAGACTTGCACTGTTAACTCTTTTCACCAGTCAGCTGGACGAATGGAAATGGACTGATCAGATATTTTCAATCAGTATAAAAAGATAAATTAATTCTTAAATTAAAATAAAAAAAAATTAAATCTTCTGATATAAAGTCTAAACAATTAATCATGACTCTGTTTGCTTAAAATAAAAGGAAAAAAGAAATAAATAGGACATAAAAAGAACAAAGTAATTAACAGGAAATAAAAGGAAAAAGAAGTAAGCAGGAAATAAAAGGAAAAAAATAAACAAGGAATAAAGGAAAAAGAAATAAACAGGAAATAATAGGAAAAAAAGATATAAACAGGAAATAAAAGGGAAAAAACCGAAATAAATCGGAAATTGAAGAAAAAAGGAATAAACAGGAAATTAAAGGAAAAAGAAATAAACAGGAAATAACAGGAAAAAGAAATAAACAGGAAATAAAAGGGAAAAAAATAAACAGGAAATAATAGGAAAAAAGAAATAAACAGGAAATAAATCTCGACAAGTTGTTTGATGATGTATGGTGACAACCAAAGAAGCGGAAATCAAGCTAGTTTTCAGCTAAAATGCTAACCGGTGCAACAGATATCGGATTTGTTTTTGTTCAAATGAAAGAAAATGACTTCTTCTTCCTCTGTACTTCTTCATCCTAAACGTATGTTGTAATTATCAGAGTGATTTCCACCCAAGCGTGATTGTTGGTAAATGGTTGAGATTATATTTTCTCGAGCTCTAATGGTCATTCTTCGTGTTTGCTTTTTCAACATTTGCTCATTGCCTGTTGGCCTGAACAGCGTTGAACATGCGAGGAATGCTGTGTGTGGTCACGCCGTCTGTCACTCATCTACAGCGACCACGGCTTAAGCGTATATGTTCAACAGCACCACTGTGTGTCAACATCTTCCCTGTTTACACATTTACCATGTGGTCTTGTTTTTCTTCCTTTCTTCTTTTTTTCCCTCTCATTCTTTCGGGGTCTTTTTCCCACAGAGAATCTTCTTCAAAAACCATGACGGCTTTTACATTTCATCTGCTCCAGAGTGACAGATTAACTTGATGGATTAATGGATTATATATGTCCTTGTTATGTGTTTTACGCTCTTTGACTCTGGGATCATAGATCATCCCATGAAGTGACGCTAGAAGGATAATCCCTGTGAAAATCAGGCTTCGCTTGAGAGCCGCGTGTAACAGTCTGGAGATCCTGGATATTTCGCTTTACTACAATGTGCCCTTTATAGGAATGGTTTGAAGAAAATTAACATTTTTCCCCTTCGCACCAAATGTGGCCAATTTACCAAGATGTTTTGCTGTTCAACATGTGCTTCTGTAGGTTTGCTCTGAGTCTAAAGTCTTTAGATTCTTACTACTAAGAATATATTTAAGCTATATAATTAGTTTTAGTTATAAAAAATAAAAGTAAAATAACAGGGGCTGACTATTAAAAGTCCTGAGACGAGTCCCAAGTAAAAACAGAAAGGTCCTGCGGCAAATACCACATAAAGACAGAAAATTCCCGAGACAAGTCCAAAGTAAAGACAGACGGGTCTCCAGACAAGTCACAATTAAAGACAGACAAGAACTAAAGACGAGTCCCATGTGAGGAGAGACGAGTCTCCAGACAAGCCGCTGTTAAAGACAGACACGTACAGAGACAAGTCACAAGTAAGGACAGATAAATCCCAAGACAGTCCCCAGTAATGACAGAAACATTTGTTAGATGTTAGACAGAAACATTCAAACAAGTTTAGGACAGAGACACGTTCTGAGACATGTCTGAAGTTTACGACAAAGACACATCCTGAGACATGTTCAAAGTTTAGGACAGATATATGTCCTGAGACAGGTCTCAAGTAATGAAAGACGAGTTACAAGAAAAGAGACGCAGCCCAAGTCTTAAGACAAATACAGATTCCTGAGACAAATTCCAACTAAAGACAGATGAGTCCAATTATATGTCCCAAAAATAGATAGACAAGAACCAAGAGATGTTGCAAGCGGCAAGTTTGATCAGAAGACAGACAATTGCCGTGTACCAAGAAGAAAGACAGACAAGTCCAGAGAAAAGTCCTAAGTAAAGAAATACAAGTTCTGAGACACATTCTAAGACACTTTTAGGTGAGGACAGAGACACATCCTGGGACATGTCCCAAGTAAGGACATGTCCTGAGACACATCTCAAGTAAAGGACAGAGACCTGTCCTGAGACACATCCCAACTAAGGACAGAGATACATCCTGAGATACATCCCAAGTAAGGACAGATCCTGAGACATGTCCCAAGAAAAGGACAGAGACACATCCTGAGACATGTTCCAAGTAAAGGACAGAGACACATCCTGAGACACATTCAAAGTAAGGACAGATACACGTCATGGGACATGTCCCAAGTAAAGGACAGAGACATGTCCTGAGACACATCCCAAGTAAAGGACAGAGACCCATCCTAGGACATGTCCCAAGTAAAGGACAGAGACATGTCCTGAGACAAGTTCCAAGTAAGCACAAACAAGTTCCACCAAACGAAACTAAAACTAATCCACTAAACTAAAGACAGACGAGTCTCATTACAAGTCACAAAAATAGACAGACAAGAACCAAGATATGTCGCAAGAGGCAAGTTTGATCAGAAAACAGCCAATTCCCATGAATCAAGAAGAAAGACAGACAAAGTCCCCAAACAAGTCCAAAGTAAAGACAGACATGTCCAAAGTCCTGTGCCAGCTAAAGAACATGTCCCAAGATAGACAAATCCCCAAAAAGAGACCGGTCCCAAAGTAAAGGCATACAAATGACTTTTCAGATCTCAAGTAAAGAGAAACAAGAACCAAGTCAAGTCAGAAGTAAAAGCAAAAAAGTCTAGAGTCATGATCAAGATCCAGGTCTCAAGTCAACAGATACGAACCGAGACATGTCACAGGGACAGACAGACAATTATTAAGATGAACCCCCAATTTTGGATAAGTCCCTAAAAAAGTCTCAAGATCAAAACGTTGACACAATTCCACTAAAAATAAAAATAAATCAGTGTGTTACATTTAAATAAACACTAATCGCTTGCTTGTGATTAATACACGCTGTAGTTTCACGGTTCCACGTCAGGTGTGTTTACGTTGCCGATCACATGCTGTTTCCGAAAACTGATGAAATAAAACAATTCTCAGAAACAGACTCTGACCTTTCAGTTCATCCCAGACGTTATTTTGTTATATTATATAATTATAATAGCGTTACAACGCCGAACACGGAACTCAGCAATAAAGACAGCAATTAGCACCACAATAGACAAGTTTAACGCAGGTTTTAACTGATTCTTGGCGTGTCCATATGGAGGTGATTAGTGGTCTCATTAGTCGACTCATGTCGAGTACTGTCACGATGACGTGCCTCCATAAAAACAAAGACTTGCTGACAAGTTAGCACGCCTGAGACACCGGATCCGTGACTGAAGCCTAGCATGTGCTGACAATTTAACCGCTCGCTTCACTCCAGTCTGCTCCACTGTCTATGCGGAATAGGAATTCACGCAAATGAGCTACGTCGCAAATTACGCGCGTCTTTCAGCCGAAGGCAGAGAGCGTGGGGCTGAAATTAGAGCTTCGTTTGAATTAAGGCTGGATATGATGTGTGAGTGTGAGAAAGAGGCCAATAAAAAGAGCCAGACATCACATGTTTCAAGCAATAAAACTCAGTTAAGTCCAATTACACATCATTCAGTCTGCATATGCAATTTTTGCGACTCACGGCCGGCGACACGCATCAGTGTTAGGTGAGAGGGTCAGAAGCATGCGGTCGTATCCTACAACATGCTCTTTGGAGTACATTTCTACAGAAAAACTCTACATAATTGTTAATTATATCAACACACAACACACTACTCCGCTTCTTGTTTTTGGTCACTCGGTGTTAACTCGTCTCGCCGGCAGCTCCTCGGATTGGATTTCCGCCTCAGTTGGAAGTCTCTTTTAATAAAAGTGGCACATTTAATAAATGTAAATGTAATCATCAGACGCTTACTTTTGCACCCACTGTGCCATCAAACCTATGTTCATAGAACTAGCATGGGTGGAAATCATTCATTTGCATCAGACTAATGAGGTCTAGAGCGGCAGAATAATTAGACTTTACGAACAGCGTTAGCTGATGAAAACACGGCATGCTTTTTTTCTCCATCATTCACGCTTGACAATCTGCATTTACTCGTTTACTAGGCAATGTTTTTCAGAGATTTATAAACAGTACAGAATATACCAGCTCTTGAAAGGCTTGGGACTTGAATCCACAACCTTCAGATGACCAGCTCACACTATGAAAGAGATACAAAGCATTTAATTCACATCAAAAGTCGATTCTGGTGTTCACACCGTGTACGTTTGCAGTGAAACGTCCGAATCCAAGTGCGATGGTTCCTGGTGCCTAGCATCAGACCAATGGTGCCTTTTCTTTCATCACAACCTTTTTGCATAATGAGAACTCCATGATTCTCCATATTTGTTTTTTGTTTTTTTTTTATTGTTTTGGTGTTATTATACTGTTCACAGTAAGGAAGGTGTCTCACTTCTTCTGTGTCTTCTGGTAGGGGATGCGGTAGCTTAGTGGTTAAAGTGTTGGACTACTGATCAGAAGGTTGTGTGTTTCAATCCCAGGTCCTCCAAGCTGCCACCGCTGGGCCCCTGAGCAAGGCCCTTAACCCTCAAATGCTCAGTTGCGTAAAAAAAATGAGATAAATTGTAAGTCGCTCTGGATAAGGGCTTCTTCCAAATGCCAGAAATGTAAATGTGATGATGATGATGATGATGATGTCATTGGATAAAATAAACACGCAGGTTACTTCCTGAAAAGTAAAGCCGGCGTACGAGTTGTGTTCATGTTCACAGTTCCAGTGCAATCAAACTCACACCACCCACTCCGGGAAGTCTCGGGTTTGGTACCATGGTGCTTCCTGGTCCACATGACCACCTTTATGCTACTAATATTTCATTCAAATAAGTATCTGGGACTTCTTTTTATTCTATTGTTTCAGTCTTGTCTTTCTATTCCTTTTTTTAATTTGCATCATACTCTCACATATATATTCAAAACATACATAATTGATAGAAATCAACAACTGCCCTTGGATCTCCAGTATGTGATATTTAAACAGATATTCTGTATACAGAAACCTGTTGAATCCTGATCTACTTTACTGATACAGTGCCTAGAGAATAGGCTGAAAGGGATGTTGGATTATTCCTTTAATTTAACAACCTGTACCACCAACACATCACCCTTATAAAGAGAAATTGTGTAAATTCCTCTGATACTGGAGACTCCCTCCATAAATGTCACATAAAAATGAACATTTTCTAACATAAAGCTTTAACAAGCATCTTAATTTATTATATAAGGAAAAAAAATAATCACAGTAGTATGGAGCGACCATCATCCTGGTGCCCATGAATGAGCGGTTGCTATGGAAACGACGGATGCTGCGAATTTGAATAAGACCTCGAAATACTGTCTGATCTCAGAGATAATTCATCGCTTCTGCTTTAGGAATTTAACAACATTGTGGTGTAAAGAAAGATGAAAAGCTTGTGATTGAAGAAATAAAATTTTAAAAAAAGATTAATTGTCTTGAATGCACCGGAGACAGAAACGTTATACCACATGGCAAATCACCAAAAATGATCCAGGGGCCAGAAACATAAAATGTTTTTATCCAGAGTGAGTCTTTCTCTTTCTCTCTCTTACACACACACACACACTTCCTCTCTTAAACTGAGTAGGCATAATGGCTGCAAAAATCAAACCACACTGTAAATCAAAAAGCTTTAATTAACATCAGCTTTCTTACTTCCTTAAGCGAGCTTCATTAGTATGTCATAAATAGCCTTTTACGACGCATTCATTACAAACGCAGACGCCCGGCTCCTGATTTACAGCCTCGGTGATGGGCTTGTGAATTATTACATAAACATAATTGATAAGTTATTTATGAACCAATAACTCCAGACCAACACTGTCTCCACAAACCGCGGGCCAAACCCAAGGACGTCGCAATGTGGATTACATTCCGACGTTATTCCATGTGGTCATAAACTCTCCGATCTTTGACAAAATCATTTCCTCTCCGACCTGCGATGAGGGAATAATTGAGATAACTTTCACAGCGCTCCTGCTTGGGAGCTCGGGAGCTGCATGAAGGTGGTTGGACAGCGGCGACTTCTCTCTCTCTCTCTCTCTCTCTCTCTCAGTGTGTTAAAGAGATCACGCTGAGAGGATTTTGGCTGCTTCTCGCAGTCATGATGTCATCGTGCAGGGATCGCAGTAAAAAAGATGAAACAAGACGGAATGCAACAACAACATCAGCTGAGGGATCTAACAAAGGTTTTGACGCAACAGAATTCTCGATTCTGATTGGTCAGACTGAGGTATTGATTAATCGGCTGTTTCTGTTGGAACAACCGACAAAGACTTGGATGGTTTGTATCTAACTTTAATTTTTTTTAAAAAGTGAAAGAGTCTTCACTGTCTTTACCTCTTCAGGTAGTTTTATGTATTTTTCCTGTAACATGCCCACCTTAAAAGCTGCTCCATGTGACCAGAACAGGGACATCATTGTTTCAAGGACGTTCGTTAAATGTAGCTGTAAATGGAGAAATGCATCATTCTTTAATTAATAAAAAAAATGGCCAAACTGCTGAGGAATAAATCACTTCAGGGCATGCGGTTAGAGGAAAATAGTCAAATTTAGGAGGAGAACAGGAATTACATTTCATTTGGAGTTCAATTTGTTTACTTCATGAACAAACTGAATGCGTTTCAAGAGAATTCACACATGACTGATTGACACGATGTTTGAATAAAAAATAAAGATATGTTTATATCAAATAGTTTATATTATATATTCTCCTTGTCGATGGTACTTTTGTAATCTCCTACACAGAACCTTTCAGGGTTCTCCCAGAGGTCCACCTACTGTAACAGACAGTAAAAGTCTGTCCTGTGCTGCCTCCTAGTGTCCGTTTCACAGCAATAACAACGAGTGCCTCGTAATGCAGTTCTCTATTACACGACCCGACCAGGCGTGTTATTTAGCTGTTTATTTGGCAGATGTTTCGCAACAAAAAAGTGACCTAGCAATGACACTGAAACCAATTCAACCACATATTATACAACAGAGGGGATTTACTGCATTGTTTTGGTCACAGCAACAACTTTTGGTCAGGAACCAGATGACAATCTTACAATGAGGCCCTGAAACAACAAAACAACAATAAAGAACCCCGTCGAACAAAGAATCTGATCTGGCAACAGTGGTGAAATGACCAGGTTACTGCTTTAAATAAATATATAAGCAAATATACATAAATACCAGCATGGAATTGGAAACAATAAAATAGTTTTACAAAGAACCTTCCAAAATAAAATAAAATAAATTGATATTAATTAAAATAAAAACAAATTCAAATACATAACTCTTATAATAAAATTTATTTTTCTGGTATTACCGATGCCATACGATTATTTAATTCATAAAAGTTGCTTTACATTCATTTTTTTTTTTTTTACAATAAAGCTACAATATACCAGCTGAATATTGCGTTTCATCAAATTATTGGGTTTATACAGAAATGAGGTGTGTATTTATAGGAAAATAATCATCAACAGGGTAGTGTTCTACCTGGAGTTACTTTTATCACCTGAGTATGTTGTTAGATCAAAATAAATCAACAGATACGGACCAATCAGAATCCAGAAGTGCTGCGGTATAATAACTTCTCAATGCAGAGGTCTGATAACAACGGAGAAGGAATATTGTGGTTATTGCTTACAGAAATATTTTTGTTTATTTAATATTTTAGTAAAGTAGTATAATATGGAATTCGTTTATAGAATTATTTCTGATTTATTAATAATCCTGATCTACATCAATAATTAACTGATTATTTAATCATTGTAATTGCATATGAAATTGAAACACAACCACACACACTCACACTCATTATAAAATATCCGGGATAAGGACACAACAAAGACACAAAAAGAAACCGAGCCAAACTTCCTGTTTCAGTACGTTTTATTTTCACACAGTACATGATAGATTCTGAGGATGCTGCACAGCGCTTGGTGTACTACTGAGAATCAGTAATGAGTTAAAGTTCTATCATTAACCATATATATAGATATAAAAATAGTGCTGCTAAAAAAGTATAAATTAGACCTACTGTTCAAACGAGTCATACACAGTCATAAAAAGAAAAACTACTAAAATAAAAAATGTAAAGAACTAAAAAGCGACCGTTGGTTTTTCTTTTCGCACTTAGCAGAAAGGAAAAGGAAAAAAAATAACCCAAAACAAACAACAACAAAAAAAACACGGGTCCCTAAAATAAAAGTACATTTGTTTGTATTTAAATATTGCAAAACGTGAGGATGCTGATGAGAACAATCTGATACTTCCTTGGCAGTCTGAACCATTACGTTCACCCCTGGATACATAAAAACAGAAAATTAAAACAGTACCGGTTTCTGAAGTCTGGTTTCTGAACTCTGTTATCAAAGTTGTGTATACAAAAAGAGGTAAGGAGCTTGGCCACTCCTACCAAGAGCAGGAGCTTAACGGCACCCTCTTGTGGTCATTTTGTTATTAAAATAAAGAAAGTAAAAAAAAAAGAACGACACGATTAAACAACATCCAGCTTAACTCAACTCAAGCTCAAACATCTCTGAGAAACTTTGTCGAAGCAACGAACAGAAAAGAAACATCCATGACGTCCGGACATCTTCAGAACAATACGTAACTGGAGTTTACGAAACAGAGAAATGAACAAGCCTCGCCATGACAAAACAGCTGGAAAGGGTTTGTTTTCTAATAAGCTCTCCGATTCAGTCCTTGAATAATCACTCAAAAAAAAAAAAAAAAAAAAAAAATCATAACACTATTTTCCATTTGGTTTTTAGAAATCCAGTGCATTAAAAGACAGAACAATTAAAGTTTAAAAATATGGCGGCTGCACCCAGAACTAATACAGCTGCCCTCTATTCATACTGAACTGAAACAAATTCTTTTGTTCCATCTGTTTGGCGTTTTTTTTTTTTTTTACTTGAATAACACAATGGACATCCCAGAATGCAGATTCCTAAAACTTTATAAATGGCAAAGAAATCTATCCCTAAAGAAGCGTGAGAGCATTGATCGACACCAACACTGATACCATAACACAGTCAAGAAGTTCCTTTTAGAATTCGAAATCTCGATAAGGAACTAAAAACTATAAAGATGTTTAAACACTAGTGTCAGCCATATTGGGACTGCAAAGGTGCCAGTTTTGTTTGGATTCACATGGCGGCCTGGGAAAACCGCTCAAGCAGCCGGATTTCATGTTTTGAAATCTTTTTTGTTTTGTTTGTTTTTTTAACCGAAACGACTTTTTATTTTATTTTAGTTAGTCTACTTTCTAACCATGCCTTTGTGTCTGTCCATAAAGAAGATGTTTATCAAACATGCTGGTAAAAAACAGTCAGTCTGCCTGAAAATGTCTAAAACCTGGCTAGCTAAATGCGATTTCCGTACACAGTGAATTTTACACGTTGAAGGAGTCTTTAGATGGATACATGCTGAAGAAACACCGACATAATCTCGACAATTCCGACTGAAATCTGATGCCAGCTGTTAAAAATAACCGTAACGCTTCGAGTTGGAATGAAATCTTTAAAAGCTAATTTTAGTACTTTTGGTGGTATTCAAAGTTTACATGCAGAACAGAAAAAATGTGTTTACCCCCCCCCCCCAAAAAAATTATTTTTTATATTATATTATATATATATATATATATATATATATATATATATATATATATATATATATATATATATATATATAGTAAAAATATCAGAATTATGCAGTGTTTTCCAGACCACCACACAAAATCAGGATAAGAGTTCAAGAAAAGTTTTAAAATGTAGTGTTTTTTACCTAAAGCAGTATCCAGTACAGTAGTTTCAGAGTTGAAGGTCTTGCTTAAGGGTCCAACCTTTAATGCTATTGGTTATTTAACAGTTTTTTGGATGGGGAGTGGTTAGTTTTCCAAAATGGTTGTACTTTGGATCCTAGGTTGTAAGGTTTTATACAAAACCAATGGGAAAAACACAAATAACCCTGTAGGATACTAGAATTTTCTCTATATATGAATGTAGTTTCCGATGGTTGCAAGCTAGACTTTTGTTATTTGGATCGTGTATGCTCCTTGACTCCATCTGGACTGTCCAAAATCAGGAAGGAAATTTGGTACGAGATAAACCCTTCTGGAATTGTGCAGAAGGCTCATTTACAAGTCAGAGCCGCCTGGGCCAATGCTGCAAAAATGATTACATGGTACATCTGCTTATGAGCTGTTATTCTATTCTGTGTCCATCAACACAGTCTCGCAGCCAAGATAATTACGATCATGTAGAAGATTGTGATGATGAATTCCTGTATATGATCTTCAGAGCAGGTTGAAGCTCTATAGGTTAGACCCTGCTGTGCTCGGAAGGGGGTTAAACTCAGCTACTGCGACGAGACGGATGCATTTAGAATAAAATTTGAATATTTGATTCCTCATGCATATGTAGATTCAAACTGTGCAATACGTGGCGTCTTCTATCGGTACGGACCGTTAAAAATACGGATTTTTAAAGAAGCATATATTAAAAACACCGGATTATTAGTCAAACAAGTGGAAGTGAGCACCCAGTGAAGAACTCTCATTTAGAAACACTGAAATAAGAAATGCACGTAGGTTACCTGAAATCATTTTCAAGACCTGATAACTAAGAGGTCATTTGTACAGCAAGAAAAGCAAAGTAGGTTATTGATCTTTTGGCAGCGCAGGAGGGGGAAAAAATGGACAATTCAGGCAGGAAAAGTGAAGGATAAGAGGGACAAACAGTCTAGCAGTCTAACTGGGAAAAACAAAAATTAACTGAAAGAAGAAAAAAAAACAACAAAAAGATGACGCATACAGTGTGTCCATGTTTTGGTTTAGATGATTCAAGCATCGACAACAAAAGTTTCTATCCACGTTTTAGGGCTTTATCTATTTTCGCTGCTAGGTTACCAAGGGCAGTAGAAAGTTGAGGTTTGAGGTGTGTGTAGGTGATATCTGCTCGATAACATATTGCTCCACAGCAGTCGTCCACAGAAAGAACTCCTTAACTGCACGCCGTTCATAGACGTTGATCCAGAAGTAGGTTGTCGCTCCGGAATAAGGAGTTCTAACCGATGACGTAAAGAAGCTACAAAGTAAACCTAGACCAGCTTCTAGATACTAAATACTTTAGTGTATCTTTTTTCACAAAGAGTCAGTAGTGCTGGCTGGTGGCCGTGCTCTACCTCAGGCAAAATTGCACTTGAGGAAGACAAGTTTGTTCATTTCCTCAGCTGTGACCTCTCGCTTCCTCTTTAAAGCGAAGGTCTGCTCACAGATGCTGATGCATTCGCTGCGGATACCCATGGCGGGCACTGCCAGGAGCCACAAAGCCAACCGGGACAACTTGGGATATCTGTCCATGACCGAGCTCCAGTACTGGAAAAGATCCCCTGTGGCTTGGAAAAGCGGTTCACCCAAGTACTGGAACAGTTCCTTCCGAACTTGTGGGTCTTCAGCAGCGCAAGATGGCCTTTCTATCCCGCAATCCATGCGCCCTCGTTTGGGAGCTGGCCCGTCGTTGTCCCGGTCATCTCCTGAGATCCCAGAGGGGCCTCCGCTAGCTGGTTCCTTCATGGTGGCAGCCATGTCGCACACCCTGGAGATAATCTCCTCGTGCTGGTATCCGGGGACTGGTCTGAGCTTGAGCTGTGGGTCCAAGATCATGGCCACTTGGTGGATTCGCTCCACCTTGAAGTTTTCCTTAAGTGCTTCCAAGAAGTAGTGGCAGAGTTTACTGCCAGCACCCGCCTCACCAGCCTTAGAGGTAAAGAGCTTCTCCAGACGAAGGTATGAAGGCAGAACCTGCTGAAGGGTGGGCCAGCGATCACCCCCCAGCTCTTGTGCTGCCTGACGCAAAGGTGCTAGCAGGGAGGCTAGTGTGCTGAGAAGGTGCTTATTGAGGCCTTGTAGAAGTGGTGCTGTGCTTTTGCAGCGGCCATACACTTCACATATGGCCTCGAAGTTCTCATGGACCTTGAGCAATGCCTCAGCAGTCAAATCCCAGCAAGGTGGCGGCAGAGACTCATCTGTGGCCTTGCTGTCTCGATTAAAGCTACTGCTTCCAGCAATGTCGCGGCATGTTGCCAGAAGTTCTCCAAGTTCATGAAGGCCGCGGGCCTGAAGGCTACGCCGCCCAAGAACAGCCTGAATAGTGGCCGACAGAGAGCATCCAGCACACCGCAAGCTAAGGCTGGACCTGCCGCAACTAGGTAACAGTGAAAAACGAGGCTCTGTGACGTAGACTGTGCGAATTTCTGACATGACGAACTCAGAAAGGACGTTCTGGACCCAGTGATGAACGTGCTCCGGACCCTCTCTTATAGAAGCCTCTTTAATTCCCAGCACGTAACGTCGAAGCCGGACCCCCTCTACTTGATATGCTGTTAGCACATAGCAGGAATCTGACCCAACAGTCTGTGAATGGCAGGTCACAGCAATGCCTAAGGAGGAGTTGGATCCGAGAGCACAGGTCACTTTTACTTTCACCTGGTTGTACATGCGGGGAAGCTGCTTCATGGCTAAAGTGCTCATGTCTCCGAGGGCATCGCGGATGGAATAAGCGCCATGGCGGGAGCCTGTGTCCACTAGAGTTTGGGCTAGCTTGAGGAAGTCCTTGCTGCTAAGTACGCCAAGCAGACCCAAATCGTTACACATCATGCGCAACAAGCGCTCAGCCACCTGCTGCCGCTCCTTCTCCGGAAGCAATCT
Source organism: Hemibagrus wyckioides (assembly GCF_019097595.1). Classification (NCBI taxonomy): domain Eukaryota; kingdom Metazoa; phylum Chordata; class Actinopteri; order Siluriformes; family Bagridae; genus Hemibagrus; species Hemibagrus wyckioides. Next base: position 18,041,567 of record NC_080737.1, on the reverse strand, counting down.
GTTCTCTGCAATAAAAGAAGAAAAGTAAATTCAAAAGAAGGCTCTGTTTGGATAGATCAAGGTGTATGACAAGCCCAATATATATTTTTCCCAGTGAAGGGGAAAGTAAACAGTTTATGCAAAGCCCTCAACGATATCTGATCCTTTCCATTTTGATTTGGCTCTCATTCCTAAATACACAGTCTTTTCAGCAAAGGATTGCGTGTCATGTCCTAACACACATTTCATGCCCCAACACACGAGTTTAGATCAGTTTATAACTGTCTGGAGTATTATGGTATTATTTCCAGCTTTCAGGAAATGAGAAAGCGATAACGCACTTGCCAGGTGCTGTTGAAACTCACACAGTAAGAAAAAGATAGTGTTTTATGCTGTTTATTATCTGTACCAGATGGTAAAACTCCAAACCCTGTAATGCTATTACTCTGAGAATGTGAGTAGCTGGCTTTTAGGACTACAAACCCTATAGATGCCACTAACTAAGGTGAAATACTGCAAATTTGTTTACGATTTGTTTCTAGTTTCTGTGCATCGTCATGGTACCGTGATAATCAGTTCTTATTCCTCAAAGCTACAAACTCCGGTTACTGCCTGCTCTCCCAGTCTCCATGTGGGTTTACTTCAGGTTCTCCAGTTTCCTTCCAAATCCAAAAAACCTGGCTATGCTAAACTACCACAATGATCTAGGTAACCATTATACCCTAGGATGGACTGATATTCCCAATCCACACCCATTATTTGAGTGTAAACAGGCTCCAAACCCCACACACCTGACCAGGATAAAGCATGTCCTGTAGATGAACAACTGAACAAATGAAAAAAGTTTCCATTTTCCTGCCACAAGGACCTCTGTGTTAATTCTGGATAAAAGAAATCTCAGAAATGTTGAACAGTTGAAAGATAAGATACAACACCAGTTCCTGTTTGAGCGTCTTCTGCTTGCTTGGCTTGTTTCCATTTCTGTTCTGCTTGTTTTGCTCGTTTCTCTTTCTCTTCTACAAAAATTGGCTAGCCTATGACGCCAATTCAGCATGCTCAATCAGCGGAAAATGGTGCTAAATCATCCAAGACACTAGAGAAACAAGTAGGGGCTATGCACTGTGGTGCGGCAGAGCTTTTATATAGTGGTTTGGAAGCTCTACACTGGAAAGCTAAGCTATTTTCAGAACTAGTTTTGATATTCAGTAATCATTTTCCTCTTTTATGAAAAAGCCATGGTTTGATCTTGAAAATATCAACCAGCATTTATTTCCTCAACAGCTAGTAGGACTGAATAGAGTGAAATAACACACATTTCAGAACAGATGAAGCTCTCTGGACTCCAATAAAACTTCAGCCTGAACAATTTTTGGCAGCAGAGTTAGTTCTGGGCTTACCCATAGCTTAGTTGATAGGATGTAGTTTTCTAATTGAATTGAATTGGGGAGGAAAAACAATCAAAAACAAATTTTAAGAATTCAATCCGATCTGATATCATGGAAACATGACTCCTGGGATTAATAAGACCTGTATGTTTGGCCAAGCGTACTCAAACTGGATGGACGTAATTAGCTTAAAACCTAACGTCATTAAAATGGTCCTCCTAATCTGGGGGCTTATTAAATAGTTACACATTTTCTCTCAAGGTCCATGAACTGAAATCTTAAACTCATTATTTTTAGTCATTTTTATCCAGAATATTTACATGGATTTTTAAGCCTAGATACTTAATACTTCGAGGTATGGAGGTGCATATTTTATGCCCCTTCATAGGAACTTGAAGAAACTTTGGTTCCGATGCTGTTGGGTCATGGACGAGGGTGTGATGGAGGATTTGTACTCACGGTATGAAGAGGGGATGTGGTTCCTCTGGGCAGGTTGAGGCGATTTCCACGTCTGCTCCTGAGAAGGTGCGGGGGCTTGGCACGCTTTAGCCGAGTCCTCTTTAGTGTGATTCTCATTATCCGCTGTAACGTCACAAATACGGAATGTTACACATTGCACAGCTTCATGGAAAGGTCTGAGCGTGAACATCTCTTAACCCCTGATCACTTTTTCCCCCCACACATGGATTTATCTGGTACAGTGAAATAAACCATACAGCACTTTCCATGTGAGGAATATTAAACACGAGAAAGACCATGAAAGGTAAAAAATGTCAGAATTCCTCAGAAGGATGTATTTATTATTTTGGCATTTCTACTACGTTAGTTGAACATTACAGAATGTTAGATTTATTAACACACAACTCAAAAAACTTTACTTTCAACATGGGTTTTATCTTTATTTTTTTCCCCAGGAACTTTATTTCTGACAACAAAATCCATTTTTCCCCCCACAAATAAGTAAAAAGTTTCTCACAAACAATTAATTTTAGTTTTCAGAAAGTATTCGCGATATCCAGAATGTGAAAATATATTTATTTTTTTACAAAATTCATCTAAATAAATTATAAAGAATAATTTAAAGGTAACAATTATTAATATTTCTATTTTATTTAATTAAAAATAAATAAAAATAATAAATAATGTTTCTAAATTATTTGGATTACCCAATTATTTTGAATAAAGAAATTTTCATAAAAAAATGAATTCCAAAATAAATGATTTTACAGATAAATTTTTTTAAACTGTAACTGGAATAATTTGCAAATTGAAGATATTTGAATACATCTAGATATAACAGATGACGATGTTTATGAATAACTAACTAAGCAATAATCTAGGCATTTAATCCGAGCAATATGACTGGCTCTTTTTATCCAAGGGGGTGGGACTTATTTAATAGAGCTGCTATGTTCGTATTTTATTTAGTGGTCTGTCGTATCTTAAACCTTCTCTGAAATGCAATTTTTAATCCTTAATATCTTTGTGATTTTATATTTTCTGGCACTATGTTTTATTTCTGGTGTGTCCTCTAACTGATTCCATGTACACTGAGATTATGTGACACGTTTGTACTTGTGTATAGAACTAATTTAGACTAACAGGGGGGTGAATACTTTGGCAACTTTTATGCTATTTAAATCTGTTTTGAATTTATGGACCATTTTAGGGTAGATTCATGACGTATAATAATCTACGGCTGAGCAAAATATCATGATAAAAAGTGATTTTTTTCACACATCATGCAGCAGGATACGAGATTCCTCTCATATCACCCAACCCTAATGTAAATCAGTCCCAGGGCGTAAGATCATAACATCAAGAGGAAGGTGTATGTGTGTGTAGGGGGGTGAGTAGGGGTACTGATGCAAGCCACAGAGTTGAACCAGGTAAATGGGGAAAATGTGCAGGTGATGCTGTAATAGGACCAGGATCGAGAAACGTTGGTGAGAAGTTCATCAGAAAACAAAATCACGTCATGCTGAGAATTTATGACTGTAGAAAGCAAAAAAAAAACCCTAGATAAATGACCACAGGTGAAAAATGATGAGTTCACGAGCCATGCAGCATGACACTCTGGTGGAAATTCCTCGTTAGCGCCACGTCCGTCTTTCAATTAGTGCGACGCAAGAGCATGCAAATGAGCGTGTAGAGTCTGAGAAGTCTAGGAAAGAAATAGACCTTGGTCGTGTACGAGCATGCCGGGGTGCTTGAGGAAGGCGGGAGGGGTGGGGGGTGGAGGGGGCGGAGACTCACCAGCGTGCGACTGCATGTGCTCCATGAGGTTGCTGTAGAACTGGAACTGAATGCCGCAGGATCCGCACGTGTAGGCCTCTAAAAACACAAGGTCCACCGTGGGGCTCTTAGAACATAATGATGCTAACGCTAACACAGATGTAGGTCACTAACAGGCTGCTATTCTTGTGCCAGGATAAAGATGGGATTCAGCCATGCAATGATTCATCCATGGATAAGAGACGGGATTAATGACGTAATGAGGACGTAATTATCAACATGCTGAAGGAGAACAAGAAGATCCCAAATCTAGTACTTACTCTGGGATGCGGGGAAGCTGCTGGCCACCATGGGGCTCGCGGCATCTGAAAAACCAGAAAACAGAGATGAGATTTTAACAGAAGCTAGAGCGTCACAAAGCGAGCAAATCAATCCAACTACACTTTTTTATGTAGCAAGCATTCCAGGCATCTTTTTAACCCACTGGAAAAAAAAATGAAGTTAAAGATTCAGCTCAGTGTGTCCTAAATCATCAGAAACACTTTGAGTGTTCTTTACACTGCCCAAGCTTTCCTCCAAAAAATGTAAATAAAACATATATATTTATATCTATCTGTTCATATTTATTTATTTAATTATATGTAAAACAAAAAAAATCACTATCATGCACAGAAAAAAAAAACATAAATAAATAAATAAAATCTTTTTGGTTTGATCCACATTTTATTTTATACTGAGAAAACTCAAAAAACTTCAGAAGAAACCAGCATGTTTTTTTTTTCTTTCCCCCAACCAGTGTGAGGCTCCTCTGAAGAAAAATGCTGACTTCAGTTCATTAAAACCTGCTGTGCAAGTCTGACTTCATCCCACCTTCCAGGTATAAATAAATAAATAAATAAATAAATAAATAAATAAATAAATAATAGTGACATAACTAGAATTCAGAGAAGATCAGTCAGTGCTACAGTCGCTCTTCAAGCATCATGCTCTCTCTCTCTCTCAAGATCTTGATGCTGACTCTGTTTTACTAAAACTGACTCAGAGCTTCGGCAGAGAAAATAATAACAATGGCATTATTGTGGTCGAGTAAAAAAAAAAATGGTGGTTAGGTTTCAGCAGCTGCATTCACAAACAGGAAATAACTGAAATAACTTACATTACTGAGAGGACAACGTGCAGAATTCATTTTAATTATCAGAATAAAATAACAGTACGATTACACGCAGAAAACAAGGAACATTGAAGTGAAGAGATTTTCTTATTACTGAAAAATAAAAATGCATTAAAATATTTTCATATAAAAGAAGTGGGGCTATTTCTTTTTAAATTTGACATACAAATAGAAAAACATGAATCAAAAAATGAAAGGTCAAAATATACATTTTAATTATTTTGTTACATATTTTTAACAATCTTTTTGTCAGAAAAAGAGCTTAAGAAAAAAAAATGCATAAATATCTAAAAATAAACAAAGAAATTAATTAATTAAACACAGCTTTTTGTTCATTTAAAAACAGATGAAAAAAATTGTTTCTAATTATTTTAATTGAATGTCTGTAATTAAAAATGCTGAAGAAATTTTTAAAAAATCCTAAATATCAAACATATCTACTGTAATAACGTGCTTTAATTTTTTTAAAATATTCGGTCATAAAAAAGGCTAAATTAAAATATTATGCTTTAAAAATGCATTTATATAAAAACAAATAAATAAAACATGCACTGTCGATATTTTTTTTGTCAACCAATGCAAAAATAAAATAATGTTGCATAGATTTTTTTTTTTTTTAATATTTAAATGCTTTGGATTTAATTTTGTTATATTTTTACTGTATGCAAATGCAGTTGTTTGGGTGCAAATTTGTTTTTATTTCATCATAAATAAAATAAAAAAATATATACAAGAAATATTTACATACATTATTACAAAATAAAAATTGAATAAAAAGCGACAGATTTTGACACTCTTGATACTTAACTGAGTAATTTTATTAATTCATTATTTAACATAAATAAATAAATAAATGGATAAAGCCTCCAACACTAAATTGAATCCGACTGTATACGCTAGTGAGAGCACTCGCTTCCAGCGTGACTGTAATTGCTTAATTTTCACTCAGTAATACAGGAAAACATTAAAGCACAACATGACCCCTGCTCATGTCCTCGAGTGCTTCGGTGTTTCAACACAACCCAAATTACGGTGTGTCTGAAATTAATGATATTCTCCATGTTTCCTGGCGTGACGCAGGACGACTTACCGCTGGAGCTCTGGGAGCTGTTGGCGTCTCCACGGCTCGGCCGCACCGCCGGTTTGCCTTCAATTTTCAGACCGAAAGAGGTTTCTGAGAGAAAAACAAAAAAAAAAACACAATAAACAAAACAAAAAGACAAACGATATTTACGCTTCTCACAACACAAGGGCATTCAATTTACTTCAAAAAGGAGCTAAAGGAAAACCGTTTTCAGATATTAACCTTGCTGTGACCTTCACCCTGATTGGACCAGATCTAAATTTGAAGTCTAATCAAATCTCCTAGAAACACTCAGGCACTCGTTATCGACGTATGGTGCCAAGGAGAAACTTGGAATGGAAAAAACATAGAAATCACAGGACACGCTATTTTTTAACTGACAGGAAATCACGTTTGGTTTTTTTTTTTTTTTTTAGATTTGTTGTTCCTGACGGCTGTGTGGGTTCGACATGCCAAATAAGTTCTTTTAGAAACACTGTAATTACTATGACTATTATAATTGTTATTATTAATATCATTACATCTATATCTCATCCTTTCGTTTTCCGCATAAACAAACACAATAAACTGGATTCAGGGATCTACTGCGCGTGACAGGAGACGAAATCATCAGGAGATGATCTCTCTCCAGCTCAAAGCTTCACATCTTCCTACTAAAGACTTAAAACTACACGATTCATCACTGAGAACATCGACCACGCATAAAAGCATCCGAGTCTCTGTGATCGCTCACCAAATGAATAATCAGGGCTAAAGTCGTGTAGCTGTGAATCGAGTTTAATCACGTACTCAGACTAACCATGGAGCTCCAGAGGATATGAAATTCAATTCATCAACTTGGAGGGAATACAGTATGAAGTAAATAAGAATTAGGGTTTATTCTCTAGGTGATGAAGATATTTGTCATACAGGAAACTACAATAAATAAATAAAAAATCTGAGCTGCTGCTATATCCACCCCGAGGAGGATATAGCATATATATTAAAAATGTGTGTGTGTAGATAGACAGACAGACAGAGATAGACAGATAAATAGATATGTAGACAGAGATATATAGACAGAGAGATAGATTGAATTGTAGATAGATAGACAGACAGAAATGTAGACAGACAGACAGACATAGATAGATAGATAGATAGATAGATAGATAGATAGATAGATAGATAGATAGATAGATAGATAGATAGATAGATAGAAATGTAGTTAGAGATAGATAGATAGATAGATAGATAGATAGATAGATAGATAGATAGATAGATAGATAGATAGATAGACAGACAGAGATAGATAGAAAGATAGACAGACAGAGATAGATAGATAGATAGATAGATAGATAGATAGATAGATAGATAGAAATGTAGTTAGAGATAGATAGATAGATAGATAGATAGATAGATAGATAGATAGATAGATAGATAGATAGATAGACAGAGATAGATAGATAGAAAGATAGACAGACAGACAGACAGACAGACAGAGATAGATAGATAGATAGATAGATAGATAGATAGATAGATAGATAGATAGATAGATAGATAGATAGAAATGTAGTTAGAGATAGATAGACAGAGATAGATAGATAGATAGATAGATAGATAGATAGATAGATAGAAATGTAGTTAGAGATAGATAGATAGATAGATAGATAGATAGATAGAAATGTAGTTAGAGATAGATAGATAGATAGATAGATAGATAGATAGATAGATAGATAGATAGATAGATAGAAATGTAGTTAGAGATAGATAGATAGATAGATAGATAGATAGATAGATAGATAGATAGATAGATAGATAGATAGATAGACAGACAGAGATAGATAGAAAGATAGACAGACAGAGATAGATAGATAGATAGATAGATAGATAGATAGATAGATAGATAGATAGATAGATAGATAGAAATGTAGTTAGAGATAGATAGACAGAGATAGATAGATAGAAAGATAGACAGACAGACAGACAGACAGACAGAGATAGATAGATAGATAGATAGATAGATAGATAGATAGATAGATAGATAGATAGATAGATAGATAGATAGAAATGTAGTTAGAGATAGATAGACAGAGATAGATAGATAGATAGATAGATAGATAGATAGATAGATAGATAGATAGATAGATAGATAGATAGAAATGTAGTTAGAGATAGATAGACAGAGATAGATAGATAGATAGATAGATAGATAGATAGATAGATAGATAGATAGATAGATAGATAGATAGATAGATAGATAGATAGATAGATAGATATCTATAGATATAAGTGTGTATACATCAAGCCTGAGATCTAAATCTGTAAATATTTATGAATATTCTGCACTTTAAATTGTTCCCCATGTTAAACCCCTTGAACTAATCCTACAGAAGTGGGCGGAGCTCAGGAAAAGACTGAAGAAGGGAATTTATTAAAAAAAAAAAAAAAAAAAGACTATTATTATGCGTTTGGGACGGAACCCGGAGTTCTGGAAAGGAGACAGTCGTGTAAGTTCCACCTTCACTTCATTCATATTCGAGAAGTTTCTGTTGTGCAAAGTGAAATCCCTGAAATTAAAGACAGGCTGAAGGAAAGAAAGAGATCTTACTCATCGGAGTGTGAAGAGCCACATGCTCCTGATAAGGGTTGAAGTATTTATATTGTTTTCCACAGAATTCACACGTGTAGCTCCCCGTTTCTGTAGAAAACGTCAACAACAAGCATTAAGATCCAACAACACGACAAAAAAGGGCATAAAGAAAAATAAAGAAACACACCAGAGGCACGATGAGGCGAATTTAACAACTAAACTGTCCAACTGACTAACCAATAACTAACCAACTAGAGCTGCTGAGAACTCTATTCTTAAAAACAAAAAAAGATTGGAAAAAAATTATAAATAATTTAAAATATTTTCCTGTAAGAAGAGCAGGACAAGATATTAACAAAAAATACAAAAAAAAAAAAAAAATTACTTTACATATAACTCCATATATAATTTCACCTTTAGGCCACGCCTCCTCTCCAAGTCTGAGCTTACTTGCATTACCTGCTACTTGTGTGTTCTACCTATTAGCTACATCAGCCTCGTACCTCCAGAAGAACAATTACAAAACAAAACAAAAATATGCTAGCTGATTTTAGTAATCTTTTACTTGGTCCGATTTTCTGATAGGGTTCGATCTCTTCCTTCGGTTCCTCCACAGGAATCACGTGATCGTAGGGATCTAGAGAGGAAGACAGAACCGGAACATTCGGATTAACGTCTCCTAAGCGTTGTGACGACGGACACATCAGCCAGCGTCAACGTTCTTCCAGCTGAGACGCGTAAAGCAGATGTTAAAATGAAATTCTTTTTAAGAATTCTGCTCATTTAAATACAAAACATCTGTAATTTTTTGAAAAGAAATCGAATTTTTTATTTGAGTTAGAGATTATTTGAATGAAAATAAAAAATGATGGAATTCTTGCATAAATTCAATAATTCTGGTTGAAATGGAATAAACAAATATACAAATAAATAAATAAATAAATATATATATAAATATGTTAATGAATTCCAAGAATAAAATAAATGAGTAAATGAATAAAAAATTTTGAACAAGTTGAACAACATAAATTTAATATTTCCTGAAAATACGCCAGATTTCTAGATACAGGTTTTCTAAAAAAGTTAGAGACTTAATCTTTTTATTGAAATTAAAAAAGCTTTTTTGTTAATTTTTTATTTATTAATTTATTTATTTTTTAAAAGATCTGACAAATCGTCATTCCCAAAATGTACTGAAACAAAAACAACAGCTGCGAAAACTGTGACATGGTGTCCTAATTTATGCAAAAAAATGCTGGGAAAGTTCTGAAATAAAAATCAGCTCACCGTCCACTGCATGCAGCTCTCTGTGCTCCTGGAAGCAGCTGTAGTATTTATACTTCTTCCCACAAATATCACACGTGTAACGGAAAGCATCTGAAAACACACACACACACACACACACTCTCATCACATGAACTTATCACTGTCCGCAAACAGACGAACGGAAATGTAAAAATTCCTCTGAACTCACTGTTCGGGCCGTGAGGTGACGCTTCCGTGGGCACGGTGCTCTCCGATTCTGCACGAGAGGGAAAAAAAAAAAAAAGTCAATTCTCTTCTCATTTCATGGAAGTGAAACATCATCTCTAACATAAAAGAAAAACATTTCATATCCTGAAGTCTTAAAGTCTTGAGCCGTGCAAAATTTCCACCATGAGTGGTTTATTGGGTGCGTACAGATTACACAATACATCACTCGAATTAAAAAAAGAGTCACGATAAACATGGCGTCTGTCCGGCTTCCTGTCCTCGGGCACGTGCAGAACGGATCAGGAGAATTCTGTCTTTTAACTGAAGGAGGGTGTGTGTGTGTGTGTGTGGGTGGGTGTGTGGGTGGGTGTTTAGAGACTCTGTGAAAGCATTTTATTTTACTATAGAAAGATTAAAAGATTTACAATAGCAAGATTAAAATTTTTTTAAAAAAAGAAAATGATGAGTGTTTTATTTTAAAGACAAGACAACGATCCACAGGATGCGACGAAATCAACAGCAACCTCAATTTTACAGTTTAAAAATGTTATTTAAATAAACTTTTTTTAAATTAAATTTAAAATATAAATACATTATAAATAAAACAGAATTAAAATCAAATCAAATCAAAAAAATATATTAAATGAAAGTAAATCAAGACAAAAAAAAACATGCAGAAAAATCAACAGGATGATTGTTTAAAGATATACTTTACAAAATAAAGAAATGGAGTTTGGTTTTTAAAAAAAAGCACTAAAAACTCAACAGGAACTAAATAAATAAATAAAATAATGAAAAAATTAATTAAATAAAATAATTTAAAAAATATTAATTATTTTATATATATACACATTTTAAAAAATAAAATAAATTAATAAATAAAGTTCTTGTTAAGAAAATAAATTTTAAATAAAACTGATTTGACATGAAATACAATTTCTGCAAAAAATTAAATAAGAATGGTCATCTAAGGTCATTTTTAAGGTCATCTATCATTTAAAGTTTTTTTATTTTTCCTTTTTTCAACCCTTAAAATACACTATTTTATCTGTAATCTGTAATATATAATTAATTAATCCTAAATGTCATGTTGCTATAAATAAATTCTTTGTTCTGTAAATTGTCCCGGGTTTCACGTGCTTTGGCACTTGCCTGCATCCTTCACAGTGTAAGCAATCTCAAGGACTTTTTTTTTCTCTCTCTTTTCTTTTTGAACCTCACCAGTTGAAACATTCAGCAATATTTACCCGTAAATGCAGGCAAGACTGTAAATGTTCAACAACGCAAACATCTCTGTTGTTAGAAAACAGAACATTTTGTGTTTTAGGGAAGCAAACCCTGAGGGCACAATGTGCAACATTAAAAACACCAGCCAGTTTCTTGGAATAGTGCTTTAAAGTTCACTCTGTACCTCTGTGAGCACGGACGTGTGTCTGAAAGCAGTTGTAATACTTGTACTTCTTCCCACACACTCGGCAGACGTAGGAGCCTGAAAACAAAAAAGACCATTAGAGATTTTTTAACATTTGACCATAATGCCATATCGTTTATTTAAATAAATATATAAATAACAAACAAACAAAAAACACAGTTTGTCATATGACCAAAAAAAACCCCATTCATTTTCTCTACAAATTATCCTACACACACACAAACACATACACCAGACAAATCAGCCTACAGTGCAGGACAGGAAAACCAGAAAACCCAGAGGAAACCCCTGAAGCACAGGGAAAACATGCAAGCTCCACCCACACAGAGGTGGGAATCGAACCCTCAACCCCAAGAGACGCTCACCCCGTGTTTTCTTTATCGTTTATCCTGCACACACACACACACACACACACACATTGTAAAGACAAGTGCAGGTCTTTGACTGGAAAAGAAAACCAGAGAACCCAGAGGAAACCCCTGAAGCACAGGGAAAACATGCAAGCTCCGCCCACAAAGAGCAGAAGCAGGAATTGAACCATCAACCCCAAAGGAACGAGTCAAACATGTGAAGCGGTAAGCCGAGTCAAACACCAGTGGTGGTGTATGCTCACCCTGTGTTTGGGAATTGCGAGGACTCCCGATCACCACGCAGATCTCAGCAGGAAGGCTGCCGTCGCTCTCTTTGCCGTTGCTGGTTGAGGTGGTGGGCGTGCGGCACGGCTCGGTCTTCATCTGATGGCCAGTGGTCTTGGGCGAGGCAGCGGGTACGGCCTGAGCTGAAAGCGTCTCGGTGGGCGTGTCGCCCTGCTTCAGGCTGGCGTTGGGGACCTCCTGAGTGCTCATGACGCCGCTGGGGTTCAGCCACGGCTACGCAGGCTGCAGGAGAAAGGAAACACACACAGGGGGTTATGGGAAATTCAAAACTCGGAGCAGTCAGATCCAAAGATCAGAAAATGAGACTGCCAGAAGGATGACAAGGTCGTGCGAATGCAGCAAGGGAGCGTCAAGAGGAAGGATAATTCTATCAAAATAAGCGACATCCCGGGACCGACTCCAGGATAAACCACTCACTGGAGATGAAAGCATGAAGATATCTGGGTTTATTAATTTTATTATGACGCTATTATATAAATATGTGACATCATAACATGACGACGCGCTAACTCCGGTCAGCGTCATGACAAAACATCCTAGCATACAAAAAGACTGACCCACTGGGGAAAAAAGGCAGTGTTTAAGAGCTACAAAAATATTAGCAATAATTGAAAAATGACTTAACACTTAACACATCATTTATCTGTAAAAGATTAACAAGAAAATCTGCTTTCAGTTAGTTTGCAATTATAAAAAAAACAGATTAAATAAAAAAAAGTCAGTATCAAATCAACTTATCTTCCTCTAACAGCAAATCACTAATGTTGTTCCTTTAAAAAAAAAAAAAAAAGAAAGAAAGAAAAAATAGAAAACATTTCTTAAAAAGGGTGGGGGGGTAATTTGGTTCCATATTGAAATGACATTTATTTATTTGTTTGTTTGTTTACACTTATTTCACGTGAACAATTTATGGTGTCAAGAAAAAAAAGGCGGCTTCCTGTTTACTTAAAACCACAGGGTAATAAAGTACACATCATATCTATGTAAAAGCAGAGGTAAGAAAGTTCTGAGCATGCTCATAGGCACGATGAATGTACGAAGTCATATGCTCATATGTACGAAGCTAATCAATCACATCTTTAATTAAAAAATAGCCTAATTAGCCGAATGTTGTCTGGTGACTAATTGATGTGTGATGAGTATGGAGTTATGCCAAGTCTGTTAAGTGTAACAGATCTCACAGGGTTTCAGAGAAAAATCTGCCGAATGAATAAAATCAGGAGAAAATAAAAGATGCTAAGTTTGAGACTGAGCGTGACGTGGGCTCCATGGACAGACGGCGACGTCGATCTATTTTTAATCACACTTAAGAAACGCTAACTGGAGTGAGGAGACGACCTGCTGACGAACGAGGAAAGAGGCGAGAGCTTTTACTCGAGTGTTTCTGCCATGCTGGTTTTTTTTTTTAAACAGTCCTTCCTGCTTGGCCGCTGTCCGACGAGTAAAGCGATGAAATCGGAATCTGATGCGGACATTTCAGGCTTCAGTCAATCAGTCGGTATTGAGGAAGGGGGGGCAAATACATATGCACAAAGCAGATTTAAGAATCTGGAGCTATTTTCCTTATATAGGTTTGTTAATAAATAAATAACAGAACACCCAAAGATTGAACCGAAGAAGCTTTTTATTCTTTATTTATTTATTTTATAACATCACTAGAGGTTCTGAGTCACGTTGTTAAATTTACCCCATAGAACAATCAGGGTCTGGTCTGAAACCTGCTAGCTAGCGATAATTCTTTATATAGCTCTGGTACACAAGTCTTTTTTAAAACACTATTTTAAGTCCAGCTGTATTTCTGTTCGATGTGAAAAAGAAATCAGTGACTGAAAGTGAGAAGCAGAAGGATTGTGAAGTTTATACTTCAGTACAGCTGAAATCTTAAAGCATTAAGATCAGGTTAATTACTGTCTTAATGAGGAACAATAAACTGATTCAGTTGAAACATCAGTGAAGTGAAAACACAAGCTAGAAAAGCACTAGCTAGAAAAAAAATCACTAACTAGAAAAGCACTAGCTAGAAAAAAAATCACTAACTAGAAAAGCACTAGCTAGAAAAAAAATCACTAACTAGAAAAGCACTAGCTAGAAAAAAAATCACTAACTAGAAAAGCACTAGCTAGAAAAAAAATCACTAACTAGAAAAGCACTAGCTAGAAAAAAAATCACTAACTAGAAAAGCACTAGCTAGAAAGGTTAGAAAAGCACTAGCTAAAAAAAGCTAGGGAAGCTAGACAATAACTAGCTAAAAAAGCTAGAAAAGCTAGACATGCACTAGCTAGAAAACTCAGACAAGCACTAACTAGAAGAGCTAGACAAGCATAAGCTAGAAAAGCACTCTGGCGCACACACTAGACGAGGGCTGCTGAGTGAAGCCACAGTGAGGCCAGCGGTCACTCTAAAGGGGTTACAGAGTCCAGTATCTGGGAGTGGAAATATCTTTATCACTTTATCACTTATTTTTCACCAAAAACACACCTTTCAGCACAAATGTAGCCTGATTTTGGAGTCGTTCTGAACGGTGTAACCACGAGAGTAACCATAAAAATGACCAAAACAAAATGACAGGCAAGACATTTTAGGACAAACTCATGGGACTGAGGCCAAATAGTAATAAAATGTGTGTATTTCTCCATCTAGCTATCTATACACACATTATAAATATACATAAGGTGTTCGAATAAATATTTAAAGCGACACCAGCGAGGCCGGTGGTTAACAGGAGCTGCGTCGGAACTGCATTCGAGCTCGCAGATGGAATTTAGCGCGCACTTCTTCACACCTCGGTGAGGGAATTATGCGCTGTGAATTTCCACCCTGCTGCTATTTCACACGGCACTCGCCTCAGCCGCCTCGCCGAAAACTGCAGCGCTCTCGCATAAAGAAAAACGGCTGAGATAGTAAATGAGCTGTCAGCCTAAATTTCAGAGGGAGGAGATATTTTCAGTGATTTGACCCATTTTGCGAAAATAATTTTGCAGCGCACGAGCTTAGCGAGATGGAACTTTTTCCCCTGCCTTACATAAGACATTTTTAGGATCGCTTAAGAGAAGTGGCACGAGCTGGATATTAACTGAAACACGAGAAGGAATCTGAAATTTTAACACGGAAGCTAGAGAGAGAGAGAGAGAGAGAGAGAGAGAGAGAGAGAGAGAGAATATTTGATTTTTCTTTTTCTTACAGCCAAGGATGGAAAATATTATAAGTCGAGCTGCTCTATTTTTCTGGCACGAGAAATGTCTTGCAGTCCTGCATTCAATTACTGCAGTCACATCTCCGGCCTGCAATTTAAAAATAAATAAATAAAAATACTACTACTAATAAAAAAAATAAAAAATAAAAAAAAAGTAATAATGTACAAACATATTGGAGGGAGGAAATTTTTTCCGCACTTTTTTTTTTTGAAATGCTTAGGAGAGAGGGGAAAAAAAAAACAAAACAGAAATGTCAGGTCTTAAAATTCCATCTGAACGAATGAGCAATGCAACGGAGCCTTCTTTCAATTTATATGCTAATGCTGCCCTGAATTAAAATTTAATAACCAGGCGCTATTGAAAAGCAGACTCGAATTAGATGAAAATAAATCCTGAAAGAAGCGGTCTAAAATTAGAAATTCGGCCCCGGCTTTGTGGCTGCTGCTAAGCTCCTGACGTGCTGACATTTTCTTCCTGATATGAATCAAAGTTGCGAAGCGAGTTCGGAGCAGATGAGGAAAAATAAATAAATAATCGGAGGCGCTGATGTTTGTGGAATCGTTAAAGCGAGACTGAAAAAACAACAACCAAAAAAACCCCCAACTAAAATGCAGTGACTGGTTTCATTACATGAAAATAAACCTCCAGAAGAAAATCCTCCCTTCATTCCTCTTTTTGTTCTACAGTTAACCTGCATGCACATTTTTTTTTTTTAGGCGGCACTGCAGTTAAAGGTGCGGTCAGTGATTTTAAAATGAGAACACGGTGTTAAAATTTCTTCGCAGGTTCGTCCAACATTGATAAAAATATCTAGTCGTGGGATAAAATTCAGTCTTTGTGGTACCTCATGCTCAGAAAACTGGTGGTCCATCAAATTAACAGGGAACTAACCAAACTAACAAGCTCCACCTCCTAACTAGTTGTTCCGTTTTTCATTTTTATTCAGCTAACGTTAAGAGGAATTTCTCTAAAATGACTAAAACTACACCTTTAACGTGACCCTGAAATAAAAAATAACATCTTTTTCTATGTATCCCGTGGGATTATAAACAAAAAAATAGATCCAAAAAAATCAATTAAAATGATTCACGATGTGCTCTAACGTCACAGACGGTCATTTAGCTAAAAGTCTCGGATAGCGTCCCGAAACAGATAGCATTTCATTTAGCTTCATGACAGCAGACTTCTCAAGCAGATTTCCCTCAGAATCAACCGTGAACAGACGCAATTTAATTTTAAAACCGCTCTGATTTATGAAGCCATCTGAGGGAAAGTACTCCGGCTAATATATCATGCTAGGGCTTAATTAGCATGCTAACTGCTCGGTAAAACGGCAGGTGCTTTGCGTTCTAGATGCTGAAAGAGTACAATGGGCTGAGATTCAGTTTTAAGACTTCAGATAATGTGTGAAAGTTTAGTGATGTTTTGGGGTTAAGAATAAAATCCAAGATTGAAAATAAATCCATTTCAGTGCAGGAAACAATCGCTAGCAGCGTGTGAAGATCGCGTCAGGCTGAAAAACTCAACCGCTTATCTGGTAAGTTTTTTCCTTTTTCCTTACACAGTTTGTTCCTTTGGAAACATTAGAAATGATTCTGCAGTTAAACAAAAGCCACGTGGTTAGGATTCAGCGCTAAAATGCTGCACTGTCATTTCAGGTCAGTGATAGAGTATCGTATCAGGAGGGTGGATCTTCCCTTCACGTGAGATACAACCGCAAAAAAATTCCCGAGCCAAATATCTCTAACCTGATGGTGTTTCCCCACGATTTCTTCCTGCTTCCGCACCTTTCTTCTAATTTCTGCAAATCATGATCACGGCAGCAGTTTCTCAGGGAATTCCAGCATGCAAGTTAAAACAAGCGAGCTGCAAATTACAAGGAAGCTGTCAAAAAAAAAAAAAAAGTAAAAATGAGGTAACTGCAAGACAAATGGTCATGTTATGATTTCCAGCCTTATAAAGGTTTTAGTCCAGATTCTACAACGTGTTCTGTACACGATCCAGGGGTGGGTGTGGCCTATAGAGTGACGATATTTACAACACCAAAAAACGAGTAATTAATGAGCTTGTGTAGTTTTCATCCACTCCCAGTAACGTTAGGAACACACAGAAGAAAAACGTCTCGAAACCTCGTATTAGTTTAGCTTTACATCTTTACAGCGATCTGTGTGTCATCATAAAAAAATGTTAGTAATAAAAAAATGTCAAAGAAATAACTTTTTACCTTTGGTATCATTATTGGGTCAAATATATCGAATTTGTAATGTGAAAAAAATTATTTCGGACAAATTTACTTTGGAAGAATTCACCATTAATCTGTTTCACCGCCACTATTTTCCTTTCTTTAAAATTAATTTTTCTTTAAATAACCAAAATCATTTAAATTGTACTATATATATATATATATATATATACACACACACACACACACACATTATTTTTTAACACATTAAGAACTAACCAAATGTGACAGTTGCTGTTCTTCTCAAAACATTTGCATTTAATTTGCAAAGGCAAAATTTTTTTGGATTTGTTTCTTTTTCCTAACTTTTACATTTTTTTAAATCATGCTTTCAATAAAAGTGAATAAAAATTAAATATGAACACTTTCGCAGCATGCTAATAAGAAAAACCTCTAAAAAATTATTTTAATTGTTTAACATTTTTTTCAAAAAAAGAAAAACGCACCATTAACATTAAAAACCTTTTACAAAAGACTACAACTAAAAATAAATTCACATTTAGCTTCTACGATTTTTCTCTGTGTTTTCAGACGATCCATGATCCAGATAAATGTTATATCGTTGTGTTTATATTGTTTCATTAATCATCAGCACATAGAACTGAATCACAGGGAGAAAAAAAACGATTAAAGTCTAAACTAAACCAGTGTTTGTTTTGACGATTCTGCGTTTTTGTTGCTTTTTTCTCTTTTTTTTTTTTTTTAGCACAAAGGGTCAGTGAGGAGACGCGACAATTTATTATCAGCATGACAATAACTCCTGCACCCACACGCTCATAAAAACCAGGAAAGCTCGCTAAAAGCAATTTATTAGACGTGCTTTGAATAGCTCTGAATGCATAATAACGCATGAATGTTCATAAGCTGAGAGAGAGAGAGAGAGAGAGAGAGACACAGACAGAGAGAGAGAGAAAGAGAGAGAGAGAGAGAGAGAGAGAGAGAGAGAGAGAAAGATGAATACAGAGAGAGAGAGAGAGAGAGAGAGAGAGAGAGAGAGAGATGAACACAGACATAGAAAGAAAAACAGAGAGAGACAGATGAACACAGAGACATAGAGAGAAAAAACAGAGAGAGATAAAGATAGATAGATAGATAGATAGATAGAGAGAGAGAGAGAGAGAGAGAGAGAGAGAGAGAGAGAGTACCTCATGGAGTCCAAAGCTTTGAGCTTGCTTCACACTCGTCCCCTTTTCCTCTCCCTCCCGCTTTCTCTCTCTGTCCTTCCCCCCCAATCGCTCCAGCTAAAGTCGAGACCTGAAGACACAAGGGTTAACAATTAGCTGTAGGGGTTTTTTTTTCCCCTGACATTCGAACATGGCTGAAAATTACAGCTCGGCTCGGGAAACTTCACACGGAAAATTACAGAATTTATTTTTAAAAACCTACGCCGGAGAGGAGCCAGACTAGTGGGAGGAAATGTTTTGAATATTTCTATGAAAATTCTATTCTTAGGTCAGAGACAGCAGGCAGGAAAAACAGCACAGAAATTCAAAAAAGGAAAAAGGGAAGTGAAAAATAAAACGCACCACAGTGTTGTTTGAGTCGGTAATTAGCTGCTATAAGGAGACAGTAAACTGGGGAATATCTGAAGAATGAACTGATGATGAGGTTTAATAATAAGCTTGGGATCTAACTGTGGAAAGAATCTGGCCATTACTTCAGATTCACACACACACACACATATATATATATATAACGTATATCACACATAGCCTTCCACTCATTTTTTTACCACTGGAAGCAAATCTGCTCTTTAAACTGGAAGGTGGAATAAATCCGGAAGTTTCTACATTATTTTTTAAAGAAAAATAGTTTTGTAATTTTAACAATTGCAAGAACTTTTACTAAAAATGGTGCATCACTGTTAAGAATTTTTAATTCTATTCTTCTTTCTACAGTTGAATGTCTGTAAACCTATTATAACTATAAACACTTATATTTCTATTATTACCATATTTATAAATTATTTAAAAACAACACAAACTAGTGGTGAAAATGTTATTTAAAAGAGAGAGAAAAAAAAGTTTTCGTGATTGTTGCAACCGAAGATCTTCCGAGCTTCACAGAGTTTGCTCAGTTTTCTTTTTTCCTTTCTTTTTTTTCCTCCCCCCCCCCCCCAGTCCAATCACAATTTACTGCAGCTCCATTTTATCTCCCGAAAAACGCCAGCCATTAACCAAAACACAAACAGCATGGGATCAAATCGCTTTCTCACATCAGTCGAACCACACCACGATTCAGCTAGACGTGTACGCTTGGAGACGGTCTCGGATCGACGGTTTGGTTCGAATGCCGTGTTGTTGTTGTTTCCCCCCCCACCTCCACAGACAGATAGAATCAGAAGAGGAAACTGCATCAGTGTGTGATTTAAACAAACTAAAATACAGCACACGTGAAAGCAACGTTGCGGTGTCCGGATTTATCATGCTGTCTTTAGAAGCTGAAACACCATGGCTAAAAAATCGCCGTCGATCGTATACGAGCTCATGGACATCCAGAGCAGCAGAGGTAGCGGCGTGACATGTTTATAACAGTAACAGATGACACGCAGGAGTCGGTTTCGGTGCAGTCGCACCCGCTGTACCCCTCGTGTGATTTAGAGCGAATCCAAAAAGAGGGGGTTGTGAAATTTTATAGATCCAAAGCCAGACACAAAAGCTATGGGATCCACAGAAGGAAGGGATTTGATTGTATTTAAAACAACATAAGGGATAGATAGAGACTGAATTGTGAGGTAATTTAAGTGAATTCTGAGGTAAATTCACACAGACTACCCCAACACAGCCATGTTTAAAAACAGGTCTCATTTTTATCCGTGTCAAAGCGTCTGTTGTCTACGTTCTAGTGTGGATGAAAGATAATGTCATATATATTTGACAGAAAGGTTACAGAAGAACATTTGAAAGAAATTCCAAGATGGTGGAACATTTCACTGTGTTGTACCGTGTAGGAAGATATTCTGCTCATGTTGTTAAAAGAAATTGACAAAAATAATAATAAAAACAATAGAAACTCCCAGAGCACATTCTCTTCATGTCTTTTTGTTATTTTATTGCGTTGTGGTAAATTTTACAAAAAAAATACGGACGCAAAGTTTGAAGGAAGACAAAAGAGTATCAATTATAAAAAATTAATTTAAAAAAATCCTATTTAAGAAAAATAAATATTGAACTGACGAGTATTACCATGGCAACCCTGTCAAAAGAAGTGCAATCGTTAGTCCAACGATAACAATACTTTTAATAATAACAGAAGAAGAAGGGAAAAAAAAGAACAAGAAGAAGAACAGCAGCGTCCTTTTCCTAAATCTGGGGCTTTGTATTAAAAAACGACTTTAAATTCATCTCGGAGTGTTTCGTGAAAGTGCTGAAGCAGAGAGGTCATTACAATGACGCTGGATGATGTGGGTTTGATTTTATCAGACACGAACTTGTAAAAGCACAGCGTTGCTCTTGGAATCCAAGCAAGCCTGGATTAGCTGACTCAACAGTTTCCATCACAGATACTGCATTAAAATTTTTTTAAAAAAAAGTGAAAATCAGACCAGCATTTCTTCTTAACACTTGAGCAGTGTGGGTAAAGTGCAACCATTAAACTTAAACATTACTCTGGGGAAATAAATAAAGATACGGTTTGCTCCTGAGTTAACAACCGAGTCATATTTGTTCAGTGTTGTTCAGCTACGTCAGCTACTGGTTTTCACCTGATATGAGGCTGAAGCTCTGTTCGGTCTCTGATGTTCGGATGTCTGTTGCTAAGTGACTAGCCATAACATTCTAACAGAGCATCGTTTTCACACTGTAAAAGACGCTGATCCTGATTTTAATACCCCCGGGGAAAAAGTGCCTCATAACCGTGCTTCTGCATTATACATTCCTCTACCCAGGGGTAAAAGCGAGGATGATACCCCGGGGATTAGGCGCAGTGTGGAAACCCCTATAGGGTACTTCAGATTTCCTCATTATACCAGGTTCTCGATTGTGATGTTGTCGAAACATTTGTACTGTTCAACAATTTCCTAGACTTTCGGACAGTCATCAAACTGGAGCTCCGCTCGATTACTGCACCGCATTTACAGTAGATTTTACACATTTTTATGGAATTGTACTGGGCAAGTTTATAATCCTGTGTGTTGCTTCATTAGCAGTTAACTGCGTGTAGTTTTCATGAAGCTTTTTCAAGATATGGTACGCAATAAACAATTACATTTATTGTGAGAATACAAGAAATCCCTCAAGTAACACTGCTAAGTCCGATTGTTTTTTTTCGGCCTACAACAAATTGTTTTCTCCGCCCAAAAAAGGTATCCACACTTCAACAGCAGGAAGAACAAGCGTAGTGACAACCAAATTAATCATATAAACAAAATCTAACCTTTTTATGCCATAAATATTCATAATGCTTAAACAAGCTACTTCTTTTCCCCTACAGCTCCATACTGTAACATTTACATGCAACATCAGTAGACACGATTAAACTCAAGTATCTCCTTTAATTTCTTTCTCTTTCGCATGTTTTGGCCTAAACCAAACCCTTAAGATTTGACCTTCTGAACGTCTGCTACAGATTTTCCGCCTTTACCTTCATATTTGTTTTGCCTTAAACATACAGTAACGATAACTATTTAAACATGTTTCTCGAGGTTGAAAGTCAAAGGGTCGACGATATTTATCCTGCAACTAGGACAGCAAAGTGGAAAAACTGAACAAAACAAAAAGGGCAACAGATGAAAAGTTCTGTCAACAACCTGGAATTGTTTGGAGAGTCGTGACCGAAAATCAGCCAGACAAAACGAACGGAAACGAGTCGGAACAAACCGTAGATTCGCTAAGAAGCACAAGCTACAGGATGCATCATGATACACCAGAGCGCTGTCGAATACTTCATTCTGATTGGTCAGAAGATTTTTAAATCATTTTCTACAAATGCTGTCTTTTCAAAGCACCCATAAGGGGGTGTCTAATATTTACGGACGCAGTCTCCAGTGTCAATGCTTCATAAGAAACAAAGCTGTACGTTCTGTAATGATCAAATTTTCCAACAGAACAGATGAGTTTACGTAACGTGGTGCAACAAGTTTCTGCATCGGTCTCAGTGAAGGAACGTCGGATTATAGCTGCTATAATATAGGAAATAACTCATCTCAAGATGTTACTAAACATGACCATAAACCAGACAAACGTACAACGATAAAATTTGTACATTTCTATTAAATTACAATTTATCGGTTTATTTAGTTTTATTCCTTAGACCTGCGATAACGCAACTACACACACAGCTCAAGAGCCAGTGTTCAGAAGCAGAGAAATTACTCTGCATTAAAATAAACTGCATTAAAGTTTTAAACCAGGTAGCGTAACAAAAGTGTAGAAAGAAAGCAGATTTAATCTCAGTACACACCCAAGTTACCACTTCCCATCGAATTTCCTAAAGATCCCTGCATGTTTACTGCAGCTCCAGTTTCAGTTTCAATTCCAGAAACTAAAGCAGAAAGAGAAGTGTGAACGCAAAGGTCAAATCTGACCCCTTTTTTTTTGTTTGTTTGCTTTGGCCATCAAGTTTTCCACACGTTATTCGCAAAAAGCAGGAGACACTAACAAGAGAAAAGAACACTTTTCCATTAAACTCTATTAATGTAATGTTAATAAACAATGATAAAATGTAATGAAAGTAATAAAATATACGTAACAAGGCTACTTCATAAATTCTGTTTGACTCGCTACCCTCGAGACGTTTCTATATTTTGCAAACTTCCTCTCTTCTGTTCTTTCTTTCTTTCCTAACCACCTGATGCAGTTGACCAAACCGTAACAGACTGAAGAGACAGATAGGCCTGTCATAAACATCAGCTGGTTTTTTAAGCATTTTTACGTCTCAGCAAATCTCCATGGTGAACAACATCCACAAAACGGAAGTGATCTCTTAAAAACATGGAAAAAAAACCCCAACACAGTTTCTATAACATAACGTGCTGCAACTTCCCATCAAATAAATGTCACAACATTTTGTAGTAAAAATTTTTCTTAGTAAAATTCTCTCTCGTTATCGAGCTGCGGCTCTGCGCAAAACTTCCTCCCTCACATCACCAAGGGAAAAAAACAACACTATAACATTTCTGCATGATGAAAAAAATTTTTTTAAACCTAGTACATTATGATCAACATGAATGTTCCTTTAGAGAAAAATCACGTCCATTTGACACGCGAGATGAACATGAATGTGCATTTTAACACGTCACAGCTCGACTAAACATGTTCCTACAACGTGAAAATAAATGACGTGTGTATGTGTAAGGGGGGGGTGAAGCTTTAGACAGTAGGAGAAAGCAACATGCACACGCACTACAGGTGAAACGCCCACGTGTGGAAAAAATAACGTGCAAATTTGAACACGTGAACTGGCTGAATAAATTTTTCTTTTTTAAACTATTAATTGTTACAACATGACACTGTTTAGAATAGAAGAGAAGATAGAAGAGAAGAGAAGAGAAGAGAAGAGAAGAGAAGAGAAGAGAAGAGAAGAGAAGAGAAATTAGTTAAAGTCAAAGTCTTTGGGCTTTCTTCAGCGATCATTTGGTGTGGGGGTGAAAAAGGAACCAAAAAAAAAAGAACGCATACTTTTTTTTTTTTCATTTTATGTTTTTTCCATCATTTGAAGGCAAAATGGTTCTCCGTTATTTAAAAAGCCACTGGCTTAAGGACACAAAAGGAGATATTTTCACAAGTCATGCCATACAGGAAACACGCTAATCCGACATTAGCATTCCGAGCACGTCTCAGCGATCAGATCGTTGCATGAAACAAGTAAAATTACGAATAAATTAAAAATAAAACGGCTTCCGTCTCAACACCGAGCTCCAGGAATACAGTGGCGTCAGGATGACAAGGTGAAGTTTTGTCTAGAAGCGTCACTCGTGTCTGAAGGATGAATTATAGAGCTGATTCAGAGCAGAAGAGACAGAGTAAATTTAAGGAAATATATTTGACGTATTATCTGCATGGAAATGCAACGGTGCATGCTGGAGCGATGTATTAAAAGCAAAATCAATTTAAAACCATATGAAATATTTAAACAGCTCAGTTTACCCAGCACAGCCATGCTACTGAAAGAGAAAGATGGCTGAATAATCAAATTTGGCCCTATACAGATATTACTTTTTATTTATTTACTCATTTAGCTTCAAGTCCAAGTCTTGAGGATAGAGATATATATATATATATATATACACACATATGAGGAATAAACTTGTAAAATAGCACAGCTTTTATGCTTTCTTATGGAAAGAATGAAAATGCATGCATTCCATCACCTGTGCATGACACAAAACACACAAGAAACACACACACACGCATGTACAGACGCATGCATGCACGTGCATGACACCCATTTGCAACATGCTGTCAAGTCTGATTGATTTTTATAATATGTGCAGGCGAGGAGGGGGAAAAATCTCATAAATCAATGCAACCGTGCACAGAAAGAGAGTGCAGCTCGAGCCGCGCTTTGGTTTATAACAGGAAACAGCACGAGAGCCAATAAGTGCTTTTGCATGAGGTCGGTTTTTAAAAAGTGCACAAATTGAGGAATGAGCACGAGGAAATGCAAAATAACTCCGTGAAAGGACCACTGGATTCGTGCACTGATATTTTCCCGAGGCTACAAATGAAAACACAGTGTCTTTAAACAACGTCGCTAGGAAAATGATGCAAAAAAAGCAAGCTCGAAAAGAAAAAAGGAAAAAAAATCCTGATGCGAAATGCAATCAGAATTAATCGTAATTTCTTTAATTTCCCAAGAATTTGGCCACAGGGGGCGCTAATTTTGCAACGAAAACAAAAACGACATTCAGGACTGTTTTTTTTTTTTAAGAGAGAGAATCCGAAAATAAAAACCTCGCGTTTCACCTCGAGAAACATCAGACGCGTTAAAACGGAGGCGCGTGCAGCAGATCGACTTCATCGATTACTGATCCGACAGCACGCGCACGGATTTAATCGCCGAATAAAAGCACAATTCAGTGGGAAAAAAAATTCGCCAAATATGGCCGCTGCTGCTCTTTAGGGGGTTTTCGGTTTCCCCCTACCATGACGGCTTTTTTTCCCTTTCCTTTTTTTTGTTTTTTGCATTCCCTAAAATAAATGTTGCTAACTTGTAACCGTCGATTGCGCGAGCTCTCAAAATCGCTACAGTGCATGAAGAGAAAATTCCTAAGAAAGTTAATTTTAGTGGTGTGTGTGTGTGTGTGTGGGGAGAAGCAAAAGAAGAAACGTTTCTTTGCTCGCTTTAAAAATTTGACACAACACACACACTGAGCGCTGAATTGAGAAAATAAGTTGAGCTTACCCAGGAAAGCATCAGTTTCCCCAAATCCGGATGCGCAAATTAGAGGTGAGTAAAGCGCGCGCGCGGCCTGCGCAGGAAAAAAAAAATTCTAAAATGATTTCTAATTTGGAAAAGGGGTGGGGGGGGGAGAGCGAGCGAGAGAGCAAAGCGGCACGCGCCGCCTTCGTTACCTCCCAAAAAACCGATGCGGGTCAAACAGAATAAATTTTTCCCCCTTTCCAGGGCAGTGCAGAGCAGAAGGATCCTCCCTCCCACTCAGGATGACGGAAGCGCAATTTTTTTTCCAATGCGAGAAATTTTTCAAAAATGAATCGACCGTTTTTTTTTTCTCCTCCTCCTCCCTCCTTTTTGCGCTTTGCTTTCTGTTACCGGAATGCGCATGCGCTGGGGGGGAAAAAACCACGCGCGCACACACACACACGGGCTCTATCGGTTCTGGGAGGAGGAGGAGGAGGAGGAGGAGAAGGAACAGGAGGCGGAGTGCACGCGCGTTTACTCGTCCGCCATCATGCAGGCGGTGGGAAGAGTTAAAAAAATAAAAACAGAATTTTTTTTTTTTTTTTTGCAAATGCAAATCATGCGTTTTAATTGCACGCGCTAATTTATTGATCAATAGTGAGCGGGGAATGGAAAACGCGCTCGCGCACACACACACGCCATAATTCTATACATCTCCCTCTCTCCTCTGCATGAGTCATAAATAAAATCTCCATCGCTTGTGTTCTGATGCGCTTTTTTTTTCTTGCAAATAACAATAATAAACCACACACATAGCGCACGTGCGACGCAGCAGATCGATTCTCGTGTCACTGATTGCTTTTATTTGTTTATTTATTTATTGCATTTTATTTTGTTGGGGGTGTTTTATTTACATTTTTTTTATCTGAGGACTTGTATTGGATTTTCATCAGAATGTGTTTCCTTTTTTGTGTGTGTTCATGGAAGGACTGGACATGAGCGGTGCTTTGGCTCACCCTAGAGGTGTGTGTGTGTGTGTGTGTGTGTGTGCAAAATTCAAATTTGTGAAATTTAACAAAGAAAAAAATAACCAGCACATTTTTACAAATAAAAAATCTGCTTGAATAATCAGATTTGTATTTATTTACTTATTTATCTTCAAGGCCAAGTGTTGAAGGCTTGAGGATTTTTATTTTTAAATATCTGAGGAATAAACTTGTAAAATTCTGCACAGCTTTTAAGCTTTCTTATGGAAAGAATGTAAATGCATGCACTTCATCACCTGTGCAAGACACAAAACACACACATGCATGTATAGACGCATGCATGGAAAAAAAGCACAAACAAAACTATAATACTTCAAAAAATATAAAAATGCATGATAGATAATAAATATGTATAGATAATAGATAATATAATCTTATATATCTGTTTATTTATTCATTTTTTATTACATTTATAATTTATGCTTACTTAAATAATGCATGATATATTTACAATAAAATTGATTTTGTTACATTTTAAAAGTTTAAAATAATAATAATAATAATAATAATAACAATAATAATAATAACAATAATAATAATAATAGAATTCAACAGCGCTGTTACAGAATATATATATTTTTTAAATCCTCTAATCTATATTTTTTATTTCACAAGCAACTTGTATCGTGTACAGAATTGTGTACGGGTTGAATGAAATGTTAAATCTTGAATTACACACACAAATGTATTTTTGCTTCTTGAATATATAAAAAAAAGAATATGCAGATGACCACTAGGTGGCAGTATTTGATTTAGTCTGGAAAGCAGATAGATAGATAGATAGATAGATAGATAGATAGATAGATAGATAGATAGATAGATAGATAGATAGATAGATAGATAGACGGACAGAGAGATGGATGGACGGACGGACGGACGGACAGACAGATAGACAGACAGATAGATAGATAGATAGATAGATAGATAGATAGATAGATAGATAGATAGATAGATAGATAGACAGACAGACAGACAGACAGATAGATAGATAGATAGATAGACAGATAGGCAGATAGATAGATAGATAGATAGATAGATAGATAGATAGACAGACAGGCAGACAGACAGACAGACAGACAGACAGACAGACAGACAGACAGACAGATAGATAGACAGGCAGGCAGGCAGACAGACAGACAGATAGATAGATAGACAGACAGACAGGCAGGCAGACAGACAGACAGACAGACAGATAGATAGATAGATAGATAGACACTTCTAGTTTTTTTTCATAACTCCTATATAATAATAACATTACTTTCTATTGCATCTCATAAAATTTAATTTAAAAAAACCTATAATAATAAATATAATAATAATAAACACCAGTCATTCCCTGACACCAGAACACACTGCTGCTTTAACTTTATCGTTCTGTGGATTCTGATCAACTACAAAGATTCATTTCCATTCAGTCTGACACTAAACGACATTCTTACATGTAGTGCAGAGAAATCTTCCTGAGAGACAAACGACTCACTGCATGCATTTATAAACAAGTAAGCAAAGGAAATGAAGAGTCATTTGTGAGTCAACTCTCAGCTTGCATGTAAAAGAGTCAGTTCAATGAATCACTTAATTCCTGATCCGTCTAAAGAACCTAATATAACAACAAAACAGCCAAAAAAAACGTTTGCAGTAAAACCTATGTTCTTGTCATTTCCTGTAAACCTACTTGAGCGTGTTATGGTGCGATCTGGGAAGTTGGCGTAAACAACAAACAGCGTTGACGTCACGAGAGCTGACATTTTGGTGTGTTGGTTGATAAAATCCCATCATGAAGGTACCGTATGTTTCTTATTAACATTTGTTTAGGAGAATCCTGCTGAGTTCAGCTTCAGAAAGAAAAAAAAATTTCCAGACTCGAGCTGGTGTGAAGTCAAGGTGAAGAAAATGAATTGTTTCAAATGTAAACAAACTTTATGGGCAATTTGAGTTCAATAAATCTATTTTTAAACCCTAACTGCAGTTTGGTATGAAGGTCACGTTCAGCTGTAGTAAGAGATGCGTAACACAATAGACAGAAATCAGAAACATTTAGTCGCCTGAGTTCTCGAATCTGATTGGTCAGAATGGTTCAATTGAAAAGAAAACACTTGAAAAATTTGTTTCAAGTACGTCATACAGGATGCACTTAGCAGGAAATGTAACCTCGTTTTACAAAACATCCTCTATGTGATTTTCTACATGAGTCGCCTCTCCCACTCGCGATGATCTCCTGGTTCCAGATTTTAACACATCTGGCGTCAGGCATGTAATTGCATGTCGATGTGTTGCTTTAATCGATCCATCCAGGATTTCACCATCGCAGAAATGAACACAAACTGAAAAATTTTATTTTTCAGATATTTTCCAGGACTTGTCACGTGTGACGTCAAGACGAGACGCATTCAGCCACTTCACGTGCGAGGACAAAGAAGTCGGCATATATGGGTGTCTTTACTGGGAGGAGTTTGAAAGAATACTGAAGAATTCTATAAAATAAAAAAAAAGAAAGAAAGAAAGCACAAAAATTCAATATGTATAAAAAAAACAGAAAAGCATTTTTGTGCATAATAATAATAATAATAATAATAATAATAAAACAAAACAAAAAACAAAAAGTAAATAAAACAAAAGTTCAACATGCATCATCAACAAAATCATTTTTGTGTATAAAAATTATAATAAAAAAATAATAATAATAAAATTCTGTAAAAAACAAAAAAAGCACAAAAATTCAACATGCATAAATACAAATCACACAATCATTTTTGTGTATAAAAATTATAATAAAAATAATAATAAAAAGTGTAAAAAAAAAAAATTCAACATGCATCAAAAAAACACAAAATCATTTTTGTGTATAAAAATTATAATAAAAATAAAAACAAGCATTTTTGGCCATAACAATCACAAAAAAAACTTTGAAATTATTTTCAAAGGCTATGTAAAAGAAATCCTATATAAATAATATAATGTAAACTAAGCTTGAACAATTTTAGAAGACATTTTGAGACATTTTTTTTCCACCTCAGACTGGATTTTTAACCGGAACACTTTAAGCTAGCATTTGTGGCACTGGCATCTTTACATGAATAAATATTCGATACATTAAAATGGACCAAACAGACAGCTAGCAATACTTGTTTTTGCTTCAACACCTTCTGACCAATCAGATTTGAGAATTCAGCAGCATTATGAACAGGTGCTGTGTGATTTATATAGAGTGTGTACTGAAATGCGTCAACACAGGAAGTGCAGTGGAGCGTTAGTGTTTCAGCAGGAGTGTTAGACGAATATGATGACTGGGTTTGTGGATTTTATTCCAGTTTCTTTCTTCTTCCCAGAAGTTACTGGAAACCATCTAGCAGAGGAGTCACTTCTATCATCCCACAGATGTTTGTAATAATGAGAGAAAGGCTTTCCAGTAAGGGAGGTAGTGTGTGTGTGTGTGTGTGTGTGTGTGTGTGTGTGTAGAAGCTTAAAAATATTGACTGCAGCAAGGGAGTTAAGACCCTTCGTGTATGATTAAGCCATGCCTCTCTGTCTCTTCTGTCACTTGTGAACTTTCTTTAAACTCTTGCTGTGAGAAGAGGTGATGTTATCATGGTGCTGTAGAACTCAATTCTGGTTGAAATCAGAAAGCAGGAAGTGATGCGTGGTCTTTCTGCATGTCCGTCTCAGCAAAAGAGCTCTGGCCTTTCTACATGCTAGTTCTGGTGAAGCAGGCGTGGCTTCTGTGAACGAAGTTCCACTGAAGGATGCGTGGCCTTTGTGTACGACGTTGCCCTAAAGGAGGCATTGCATTTGTGCAGATGGTTTCACTGCAGGAGGCATGGCCTTTGTGTACACAGTTCCACAAAAGGAGGCGTGGCATTTGTGTATGCAGTTCCACTGAATAAGGTGTGGCCTCTGTGCATGCAGTTCCAATAGAGGAGGTGTGGCCTCTGTGTATGCAGGTCCAACAAAGGAGGCATGGCCTCTATGCATGCAGTTCACACAGAGGAGGCGTGGCCTCTTTGCATGCATTTCCAATAGAGGAGGCATGACCTCTGTGTATGCAGTTCTTATAGAGGAGGCGTGGCCTCTGTGCACACGGTTCTTATAGAGGAGGCGTGGCCTCTGTGCATGCAGTTCTAACAGAGGAGGCGTGGCCTCTGTGCATGCAGTTCTAACAGAGGAGGCGTGGCCTTTGTGCACGCAGTTTCAACAGAGTAGGCGTGGCCTTTGTGCACGCAGTTCCAATAGTGTAGAGTACTGCTAAAGGAAGTGTCTCCTTTTTGCGTGTCAATGAGACAGGCATGGCCTCTGTACCTGTCACTCAAAGTAAAGGAGGTTTGTGAAATTGATCACCAACACACCTCCTGAATTTGAGTGATATGTAATATTAATATTAATAATAAATAAACAAGACCTGTCAGGAATCACACATCACACAGCCATCATTCACTAACTTCCCACCACATTAAAAAACAAACACAACCCACCTCACAGTCTCAGAACTTTTGCCTGTCACCATGCAGCCAGACTTCTTTCAGGCCTAAAGGTTTGTGTTGACATTTGACATTTTCATTTTTAGCTGAAAGAATCCTGTGAATTGTAGCTTTAAAGGCCACGCTTGCAAAGCCGAACAAGAGAAATGTACCTGGATGTTTAAAAAAAACACCATGTATTTAAAAAGGTCCTTTCTGACAAGAACATTTTGCATCATTCATGCTATCTTCACCCTCCAAAACTTTTCAGTGTTTGTTCTCTCGAGAGCGCTTCCTGTGCTTTATAGATGACTGCAATTTGGGTCCATCATCGGCTCTGTGTATCTGCAACAAAGCTAAAGGCATCATGAAAGAACAATAATCAAAAGACTGTTGGTCAAAAATTATAATCCTTCTCAAGCTATCATCAGAACGCAATAAACTCTAGATGATTGGATTTATTTTTGAAACCGAACATCACATTTATGTCCTAACATAATTTAGGGACAGGAAAGTGGAATCTGTGTATTAACTGCGAATGTGTGGTGAGAATAGCAGTACTGTGTGTACACGCTGTCTCTCTTTTTCTCCGAAAACACACACAGCTCGATTCTTGGAGAAGGTTTGTACATTCATAAGGCTTTTCTTGTTCGATTTCTACATTCACAGGGTCAATATTTGCTTCTCCCTCTGCGCCCGCTGCTCATTTCCATTCTGTTCTTGTCCTCCTTTTTACCTTCCACCAAGAGGCAAAAAATGGGAACTGGACCGAGCGAGACACCATGCAGAAGTTCTGCAAGTATTTCAGTGAATTAAATTCTGTCTATTCAGGTTCAAATCACTTCAAACCATTTTTCCTCCAGTGAGTTAAGGCCCTTAAACTTTAGTGATATATTTGTGTCGTTGACTTGACTCTGCTGTGGTGGAGGTGTGGCCTCTGTATACATCACACCTAATGGAGGAGGTGTGGCCTCTGTATACATCACTCTTAATGAAGGAGGTCTAGCCTCTGTATGTGTCATTCTTGATGAAGGAGGTGTGGCCTCTGTATACATCAATTCTAATGAAGGAGGTGTGGCCTTTGAATGTGTCATTCTTACTGAAGGAGGTGTGTCCTCGGTATACATCACACCTAATGAAGGAGGTGTGACCTCTGTATGTATCACTCCTAATGAAGGAGGTGTGGCTTTTGGGTGAAATTTATGGAAAATGTAAAAAGTTCACGCTGCAGTGATATTATATCATGAAAGTAGGGCATTTAAGTAGAAGCATGCAATGGTGATTTCCTCATCTCAAACAATTTATTGAAACAAAAGCCACCAACAGTGGTGGGTATACCACAACAAAAAATCTCAATGTCTCAATTTGTCATGTGCCCTTGACCATCAATTACAGCTTGACAACGACGTCTCATGCTGTTCACGAGTCGACTTATTGTCTGCTGAGGCATGGCATTCCACTCTTCCTGAAGGGCGGCCCTCAGGTCATTGAGGTTTTGGGGTGCAGGGTTATGAGCCTCTACACGGCGACTCGGCTGATCCCATAGGTCTTCTATGGGATTCAGGTCTGGAGAAAGTGCAGGCCACTCCATTTGAGGTACCCCAGCCTCCAGCAGCCGTTCCCTAATGATGCGACCTCGATGAGCTGGAGCATTGTCACCCATGAAGATGAAATTAGGCCTGTGTTGTTCATGCAGAGGCACAATGACTGGATTAATGATGTTATTCAGGTAGTATTGGCTCGTCACTGTACCATTCACAAGATGTAGGGCAGTTCTGTATTGAGTAGACACACCTGCCCAGACTGTAACACCACCACCACCAAAGGCTCATCATTCTTTCTGAAGGAGTCTATGTTTGCAGAACATCAGTCGTAAGAAAGGGGCATGGTAGTGAAGGAGTTGTGACCACTGGAGTTTCCTGGAGTTCCAGTGAAAAAGGCCTCAAGATACACTATATTGCCAAAAGTATTCGCTCACCTGCCTTGACTCGCATATGAACTTAAGTGACATCCCATTCCTAATCCATAGGGTTCAATATGACGTCGGTCCACCCTTTGCAGCTATAACAGCTTCAACTCTTCTGGGAAGGCTGTCCACAAGGTTTAGGAGTGTGTTTATGGGAATTTTTGACCATTCTTCCAGAAGCGCATTTGTGAGGTCACACACTGATGTTGGACGAGAAGGCCTGGCTCTCAGTCTCCGCTCTAATTCATCCCAAAGGTGTTCTATGGGGTTGAGGTCAGGACTCTGTGCAGGCCAGTCAAGTTCATCCACACCAGACTCTGTCATCCATGTCTTTATGGACCTTGCTTTGGTCACTGGTGCACAGTCATGTTGGAAGAGGAAGGGGCCAGCTCCAAACTGTTCCCAAAAAGTTGGGAGCATGGAATTGTCCAAAATGTCTTGGTATGCTGAAGCATTCAGAGTTCCTTTCACTGGAACTAAGGGGCCAAGCCCAGCTCCTGAAAAACAACCCCACACCATAATCCCCCCTCCACCAAACTTTACACTTGGCACAATGCAGTCAGACAAGTACCGTTCTCCTGGCAACCGCCAAACCCAGACTCGTCCATCAGATTGCCAGATGGAGAAGCGCGATTCGTCACTCCAGAGAACGCGTCTCCACTGCTCTAGAGTCCAGTGGCGGCGTGCTTTACACCACTGCATCCGACGCTTTGCATTGCACTTGGTGATGTATGGCTTGGATGCAGCTGCTCGGCCATGGAAACCCATTCCATGAAGCTCTCTGCGCACTGTTCTTGAGCTAATCTGAAGGCCACATGAAGTTTGGAGGTCTGTAGCGATTGACTCTGCAGAAAGTTGGCGACCTCTTCGCACTATGCGCCTCAGCATCCGCTGACCCCGCTCCGTCAGTTTACGTGGCCTACCACTTCGTGGCTGAGTTGCTGTCGTTCCCAAACACTTCCACGTTCTTATAATACAGCTGACAGTTGACTGTGGAATATTTAGGAGCGAGGAAATTTCACGACTGGATTTGTTGCACAGGTGGCATCCTATCACAGTTCCACGCTGGAATTCACTGAGCTCCTGAGAGTGACCCATTCTTTCACAAATGTTTGTAAAAACAGTCTGCATGCCTAGGTGCTTGATTTTATACACCTGTGGCCATGGAAGTGATTGGAACACCTGATTCTGATTATTTCGATGGGTGAGCGAATACTTTTGGCAATATAGTGTATTTAAGCACCTGCATCTGCAGTTCCACTGAAGTATCTGCAGTTCCACTGAAGTATCTGCAGTTCCACTGAAGTATCTGCAGTTCCACTGAAGGGGGTGTGGCCTTGCACCTAGGTAAATTTAGTTACAGCAAGGTGTGTTCCAGTCCTAGTGAAGAAGACAGCCTCTCTACATGTCAACCCTAATGAAGGAGGCGTGGCCTCAGTGACTGATGTTCCAGTGAAAGGGGCGTGTCATTTCTGCTTAGGTAAACTCGTTACAGCGAAGCAGGTCAGCCTGTGCACTACTGTGCATTTATTTAAAATAATATTAAAATCCAGAAACCTGAAACATGTCTACAGGAAATACCTTCTTGTGAATTATATCCTGAGCTTTCATTTTCAGAAGAATGTTTTCATATCATATCTTATCTATGATTTGCAGTTTTTGATTATTTCATTATTTTATTGTATGACTGCAAATTGTT
The DNA here is from genome assembly GCF_019097595.1 of Hemibagrus wyckioides. Taxonomy (NCBI): domain Eukaryota; kingdom Metazoa; phylum Chordata; class Actinopteri; order Siluriformes; family Bagridae; genus Hemibagrus; species Hemibagrus wyckioides. The sequence continues at coordinate 18,006,681 of NC_080737.1, read as the reverse complement.
GCATAGTCATTTGTGTTTGCAAATAAAGGATATAAAAAGAAACTATACAAATAATTATAAGTCTTGACGCTCAGCTCAGGCCTCAGAGACAGAGATGGAAAAACTTTCCCTGTTTAATCCTTCCATTCCCTGGATCAATATTTGCTTCTCTCCTTATACCTGGTGCTCGTTTCCTAATTTTTTTTACCTCTTGCACGAACAAATGGCAAAAATGGAAACTTCACCAAACGTGCAAAAGGCACTAATGCGGAATTTCTTCACAGATCATTGATCTACTCGCATCATAAACATCCCCGATGCCTAATCAACGCGATTCATTAACCAATGAGTGTGAAGTTTCCAAATTCAACAGTGCTAGCATTGACACTGGCGTGATACCTATTCTATTCTCAGCTCATCCTTCTCGCTGAAAAAACAGATTTCTGACAGTTTTTCACAGCGGACGAGGAAAAAAAAGCAGCCGCCATCCTTTTTACAGAAACAGCAGCTAGTCAACACCTTCGCCTGCCAGAGAGTTAAATCCGCTTTAAACTCCAGCGGCATGTGAAAGCAGATTTTCACAGGTTGGGATTTCTCTCGCTCACACACACACACACACACCATAATCCTTTAGCTTTTAGGCTTTTTATAGTAAATCTCAATTTAACTCATATATACATTAGATTAAGTTAGATTATTTCAGTCAAGATACTTTTATCTTTAAGGATTATATACGCAGACATTAGACACACTCTGTGGTTTATGGCCATCACACACTCATTATTGTGAAGCTGATGCATGCTCTTCCTCTCCTTAGTTACTTCTGATCCTGATCATTGTCAGTCATGACGTGCCAGTCCGCTCACATCCTGTGCGTGTTGCGTCATTATCAGCTTACTTCCTCGATAATTTGATTAGGTTTTGGAAACAAAGGCTAAAAATGAGGCGATGGGCTCCGAAGAGGCTTTGAGCTTCCCTGCTTAGTTTATTATCAAGCACAGAAAAGCTAAAGAAACCATAAAAGTGTCAGGAAAGTGAATCGAATCGAACAGTCAGGTGATTTATGAATCTTTTATGAATTATAATTGTAAAAGTCTTGTGTCAAATTTGTAGCAAGTCATTTATTGAGATTATTACTATTATCATAATAAAACTGTGGCTGTATCCGAATAGCTTGATTTCCACATCCTCCAGAGATTGAATCAAAATCTGACACTTTAAAGACAGTATGTATTCATTAATAGTGTTTTTATTGGAACAAGTCTAAATATGACGCTTTAAATGAGCTGAGCTGAGCTGGAAATTGGAGTTCATCACCTCAGTAAACAATTCACTAATAAGTATCACAAAGGAGTCAGGAAAGTGAATCGAATCGAATTGAATCAGTCAGGTGGTTTATGAATCTTTTATGAATTATTATTGCATATAGTGTCAAATATGTATTAAGTCATTTATTATTATTAGTAGTAGTAGTAGTAGTATCATCATAAATAATTCAAATATATAATAATAAAACTGTGGCTGCATCTGAATACCCTAACTGAAGCCATCTTGACTCCTACATCCTCCAAATATTGAATCAAAATCCACTGCTTTAAAGACGAATTAATTCTTTATTAGTGTTTTTATTAGAACAATATGATGCTTCAGATGAGCTGATCTGAGCTGGAAATTGCTCATCACCTTAATAAACAATTCACTAATTAGAATCAAAAAGGAGTCAGGAAAGTGAATCGAATTGAAAACAGTCAGGTGGTTTATGAATCTTTTATGAATCATAATCGTAAAAGTCTTGTGTTAAATTTGTATTAAGCCTTTTATTTAGATTATTACTATTATCATAATAAAACTGTGGCTGTATCCGAGTAGCTTGACTTCTACATCCCCCAGATATTGAATCAAGATCTGACACTTTAAGGACAGTATTCATTCTTTAATTGTGTATATAATATAATGTAAATAAACAATGTCTATAATGTCATAAAACAAGTAACAGATATATAATAGATACGATTTATTATATATATATATATATATATATATATTAAGAAATAATTGATAGTATTCTATATATATAATAGAATGTCTTAATATGGCCTAAGATTATTTTTTATATCAGTTACAGCTAGAAATAGTAAGCTGACCAAAACATAAAAAAAAGAAAGAAAAAGAATGACTGGACTGAGTCAGGGATTTGGCCTTGTTGTTAGCGAACTTAATTCGGAAACTAGCTTAGTGATGTCTTTACTTAATTTCCCGAGCAGGAGAAACTGACACAGCTGGGATGGAAACAGGCTAATGAAAGACCTCTGGCTGCTTCAAAAAAAAAAAAAAGAAAGAAAAAGTCTGGAATGAATTTAGACAGGAAGAAGAAAAGAGTTCAGGAGCCTGAAAAGTGAGAGTATCCGTGAAAAGAGCAAGCGGTATTTATAAATCTCATAACTGGCACACGAAATCGAAGTATCCTAGATACGGCGAGTATATTTATTAATGAATGATTAAATGTCAGGTCAGCTAAACAGGAGCTTTGGCGTAGTTTTAATACGTGACCAGGCAGGCAGATGAGGCTATTATCACAAAATGTCAGCGCAATCTGGTGCAATCACGTGCGAGTCAGCTGAACCCAGTGCCCCGGGAGCAGGACACATTCCTGCCTGCCTTTGTTGTTTTGGTTTTTTTTAGCACCACGCTGAAAATAGATGGCCTACAAGGCACGTCTCAGAGAAGGCAGTAAAGCCTCATTGCGGTGTAGGTTATAGAGAGCCGGGGTGAGATGAATGGCGGTTGAAGCTAAGCAAAGTCTGTCTGGATTTAGGTCATAGCGTGAGCTTGCTAGTGGCTTGCTTTTTATAACCGGTTTGTTATAAGACACAAGGTTGTGGGAGTTACTGACCGCGGCTACAACCGATCATTTGCAGGTTCTACAGGAAATGAAATGGAAGGTGGCTACAAATTTCTATGCAGGAACGAGGGACAAGGGAATGAAACGGTGTTTTTTCTGCAGTAGAATGAGGAAGTTTTATGCATTTGTATATTCCTGAATTAGCCTCTGGCTTAACAACAACAACAGCAACAACAAATAAACATATAAACATAAGAACATGTCAATAAAACTGGCCAGTTCGAATGTGTATAGTGTGTGTAGCTGTGGTGTGTGTGTGTGTGTGTGTGTGTGAAGAAAGATTTCAGAAGATCAGCCTCAAACCTTCAGGGTTGGGGGTTAGATTCCCGACTCCGCCCTGTGCGAGCGGAGTTTGCATGTCCTCCCTGTGCTTTAGGGTTTTCTTCCAGGTTCTCAGGTTTCCTCCTCCACGTCAGACATCTCGTAGGTTGATTGGCATCTCTAAATCATCCAGAGTGTGTGATCATGTCCAGCAAAAGGGTTTGTCCCCCAGAAACTTAGGATTTTTTAAGCTCCGCCCATTTCGCCATCACATGTTTTTATAATAAACATGTCACACATTTCCTTTATGAACCAGACCACTGAGCTTATAAAGTGTTTCATTTTTATTTATTGTCCTTCTTTAAATTTTCTATGCAGAGGCATTTCTCAAAATGTTGATGATTACTGGATGTGTATTCTTCATAAAACACGGAATAAGTGACTTTTCAAGCAACTTTTTTGGCTGTTTTTTCTGTGTAGAGTGTGTTCACAGTGCAGAAAAATGAACATTTGCTCGCCTTCTTTGTTCGGTTGAGTGTGAAAATGTTTGAGTAGAGTTGAGAACTTTTGGAAGGAGACCATTTTTGTGATGGTTGCAGGCAAAAATCCTTTCTTTTGTGCCTTTTTTTTTCAACATTTTTGAGATTTTTTTGTGTTTTCTTGCTGAAAAATATTGCATTTTCTTTGTGATTTAAACCACACATACTGTAATGACTTTCTATGAGAACTGTGCCCATAAGAAATAATGTAAATACAGATAATCCGTTCCAGGCACCCAAAAATACGACCAATATTCCCAATACGAAGCGTATGTAAACTGTACGGCTGCTTACAAAGAACTGACCGCCCACGCCACCAATCCGAAAAATCACCTAGCTTTTGAACGCATGCTGAAGGCAACGTTGGTATCGTGGGTTGACTCTCTCCAAACAGCTTTCACCGACTGAAAAAACATTTGTAATATCCATAAACTTGGCTTCGCTTGGCTTTCCACTGACACAAACAAATTTTTTACCTCTCCAGGACATATGCACAACTTCCGGCTTTCGGTTTAGGGACAGTTGGTTCGTACGCCGAAAATGCTTCGTATGCTGATGCTAATTTCTTGGAAAATTTCAATTCTTAAGACGAAAAATCGTATTCGAGGGTATTCGTATGCCGAGGTTCCTCTGTATCATGATTGAGAAAAGACGCTTAGATCTTTAAAAAAGTGTTGTATATTAATATATTGTTTAAAATGTAATTGTTGTCAGGGTTTTCTTGCAGTGAAACCTGGAGTTTTATGGCTCTGCAAGGACAAGACTAGGAGAAGAATGAGGAATTAACTATCTTGTTGAATCTGGCACCGAAGAAATTTGCCATCCTCTTGCTAAAACTGGCCACCTGGAGTGTTTATGTCAATATATATTTGTGTGTGTGTGTGTGTGTGTGTGTGGGTGTGTGTGCGTGTGTGTGTGTGTGTGTGTGTGGTAGACAGGGCCTCGTATTCAACCAGTGCTGGCGTCCACACAGTGCACACACATACACAGACGGAGAAGGAGGAGGAGATGTCGAACACCACTGCTACTTCCCTCACAAGGGGATGTGAAGAGGCCGGAGACCGAAAGCTTTATTGGCTGAGCTAGGGTCAAAGGTCAGAACAGTGCGATTAGGAAGGCTGCCTAAGCAGGACGGTTAATCAATAATAAGCAACAACGCGTGTGACGGATTTTACAGATCAGATCCATACTCGAGATCGATATTTTATTGACTTTTTCAATCCGATGCATTTTAAGACATGAACAGAACATAAACAAAGGATGCTTTAATCGACTTACGGATTTATTTTCATAGCCTGTGACGCGCGATCTTTGATGATGTCAGAGGTTTTAAGCTTGCGACATGTTGGTCAGTTTGGTTCGGTGAACTTTTTTCAGCGTTACCCACAATGCCATGCTGATAGTGAGATACAGAGTGCAATGCAGCGGTGCTTTAGTCCTTTAGCTTGTCCAGCTCTCTCCCCTCTTTATCTACTCAAACTGTACAGGTTTAATGTTCACGCCAAGGCTACGTAGATTCCTAGCTCGCCTAGTAGAGTGGTCTAGCTGCAATGCATTCTGGGACATGAATTCTAGCATTTGCAATAATGTCACTGGAACCTTGTCAGAAATAAAAGCTTTTGTTTTAACCTGAGCGTTATCACGTATGTTTTTTTTTCTCCTATTGTAACTGCTCTAGCAATAAGCCCGCCCTTTTTGTGACATCAGAGCAATGCACAAGCACTAATTTTGCACAGGAATAATGAAAATACAAACATCGTTAAAGAATCATTAAGCACATCACTAACATTCAAATAAAAACCTAATAACCTAGAGACAGAAGAGATGACTCGGTTACCATGGTTACCATGAAGATATCAGTATCGGTTCAATATACGCAGTCACAAAAAGACAAAACGGAAAATCACGGCTTCGCTCATTCTACAGAATCATTCTTTTCATGAATGGACCGTCTGGCGTGTTACTTCGCCGTGTCCTTTGACATTTACACGTGAAAGAGGCGGTGAAAGAGAAAAGTGTCTCTCAGTCTGGCAGTCAGTTAGCTGGCATGGCTAGTCAGCAGTTCTCAGCGTGGGCAGGACTGGCACGCTCAGCCTCCGAGGACAGATGGACGTTGAATAACGGCTTTCAGTTTTCCTGTATTTGCAGAGAGAGACGGTCCGTAACGAGCGCTAAATGGAATGCTAATCCACACCCATGACTCATATGATTGGCATATGCTAATCGTTCTGTCCGTTCTCATATGCTAATCGTCCTGTCCGTTCTCATCCGCACTGGCCTGGAGAACGTATTCTCAGTCAAGAGAGTCAAATAAGATACGGCCCGTGAGCCGAATCAGACCGTCTGATAAAAGGTTCCCACCAAATGAATGAATTCAAAATAACATCTGAAAAAACTAGCTAGTCTCTTAGTCATACTCCATTAGAGGGCAAAATAGAGCGTTAGACTCAGGGCTGTAAATTTAGCTAATTTCTCAGAATGGGCTAATTCTGTAACGTAATTCTTCATTAAAAAGCCAATAATGTGACATAAAATAAGTCCCAAATAAATCCCAAATAAGTCCATTTCAATTCCAGGTTTTAATACTACAAGAAAGGGAAAAGTTTAAGGAGGGGAATTTTCTACAAAGTAAACACTATAGGTTTTGGAGAATTTTTTCTAGTAAAAATTTGCAGTATTTTATCTGCTATTAAAATCTAATCGGATCTTTTTAGCCCCGGCCATTTACCTTCAGTGACTTTGTAAAGTTTTCTGAAGTCAGCAGTGTGTAGTACCGGGATTTGATCACTAGGTGGAATAATATGACACTAAAAGCGTATTTCTTCATCTCTGCCACACTCCCAATTTCTCACGTCTCACATCAGAGGTGATTGTGTAAAAAGTGTTGCAGCATTCGCACCGTCGCACTGTCCTAAGAGAACATGCGTGCACGTCCGAGTCAATAGAGCTGCACAAGCTCCTGATGCATTGCATAAATCTCCCAGTGGGCGAACACGCGCTCCCTCGAGACGACCGCATTCCCAAAGCTGCAGATGGTGTTTGCTGAACACACAGCGTAGGTCGTTGCGAGATATTTCCAGCGCCGGAGGGTCAGCCAAGGTTTTTTGGAAGGGGAGGACTGGGACAGCACCAAACCACAACAATCATGGACTGTGTAATCCCACTAAAGCAATCCAAATGGGAACCGAAATGTAGGAAAACTGAGGGGAGAAAGATCCAAAAAATTAATTCAAACAACCTGCTTATTTTTATTCATGGCTTCAATACATGCTGGAGATCGTGTAGCAAAGGGATGGGGTTGAATCTTTTGTATCAGGAACGGTGAAGATCTAGAAATCTGTCGGCCTGATATCAGGAGGTGAAGGATGAATAGGACATGATGAAAACTTCTGTAGAATGAAAAAAAAAAGCCTGAAAACTGTTTGCACTGATTCATTTGACACAATTAGTCAATCATCCAATCATGTGAAAGCAGGGTAATGTATGCAATCAGGGCAAGAGCTTCAGTTCAAACAGCAAACATGCAAACTGAGGACAAATCAAGCATCAGGATGGAGATAAAAAATTAAGCACCAGAATGGAGAAAATAAATCAAGCATCAGGATAGAGAAAAAAATGAAACATCAAAATGAAGAAAAAAAATGAAACATTAAAATAGAGGGAAAAAAACAAACATCACAATATAGAAAAAAATCAAACATCAGAAAGGAAATAAAAACAATCAAGCATTACAATGAAGAAAAAAGTCCATCAGAATGAAGAGGAAAAAATCAAGCATCAGAATGGAGAAAAAAATAGAATATTAAAATGTAGAAAAAAACAAATACCAGAATGGAAATAATCAAGCATTACAATGAAGAAAAAAGTCCAACATCAGAATGAAGGGGACAAAAATCAAGCATCATAATGGATTAAAAAAAAAACAAACAAACATTAGAATGGAGAAAAAAAATCTAGCATCAAAATGGAGGAAAACCTCAAACATCAGAATAAAGGGAAAATCTCAGTGATTTAAAATCTTCCTAGGATTTTCACACAACAATTGCAAGAGTTTCCAATGAACAGTGCAAAATAACCCACCCAGTTGAGCAGCACTTCTATGGTTGGAACTTCCTTGTTGATGAAAGCAGTCAGAGGATAATGAGCAGACATGTTCAAGCAGACATAAATGCTGTTATAACCACTCTGTCCAGCTGTGATGAACAGAAAAGCATCTCAACATGTTGAACAGTGAAGCAAATTGGTTTTGAGGCTACAAGAGCAGCAGGTACTGCTCCAGTCATCCAGGAAGAGGAATCAGAGTAGGCATGGGTTCACTGAGATGCTTTTCTGGTAATCACGGTTGAAAAGAGAAGCTATTTGACTCACCATCAGCTTGAACCTGTGCCCCTGTCTCATCAACATGGTGTTTTGACTTTTAGTCTCGCTGGATGATCATGGGAGGTTGAAAAACCTGGAGGAGAACCTGGAGGAGAACCTGACAGATTTCAGAAGAACATGTGTAGCAATCTGAGACGTGGATCGAACCCTGGAGCTGTGAAATGTTTTTAGAACATTGCAGAAACGTAAATTTAACAGCTTTTATCCAATCTGCTGAATCCTGAATCCTTCATGAAGCATTCTAATAATGTATAATGTTCATCAAGCTTGGATATTAAACATGGTACAGTTCCAGTAAAATGATTAGACTCAGTTATAGTTACAGTCCATCCCAGGTGTTTCTGTCGACCTCATTCTCACACGTATGACATCACATTATAATCAACCTATTCCACATAGTGTATTTATAACAGGCTCATTTGAACCCTTATTATTAATTTCCTGAAACCTTACAGTATGGAACAGTTCTTTTTTTTTTCTACTCCTGTGTTAAGTTTCTAGGTCAACAGGAACGCTGCGACAGAAAAGCTCGATCGCTCGGCTGATTGAAAGGAGGTAAGGTAAGACCAAATTAAAGCCATCCATCAGGAATACGTTCCTTCGAGGCCTGGCCAGGAAATGGAACCTGAGTGCTGACATTTTCCAAATGATGTGCCTATAATTGGAATCTTATTAGCCCGAGCGTTCAAAGATTCTCTTCCCTCAAGAGCTCGGGCGCCGAGGTTTAGTTGAGAGGAAGTGTGACTGTGATGTAACGCTCGCTCACGTAATGCTGCTTACAAGTGTGTCAGCCCGCAAAACCCACAAAAAAAAAGTCAGGAGCGTTTCCATTATACACCACACATGTGTTCAACACATTTCAGAGCTGGTATCAGTCTACTGTGCATGAACGGTTCAACAGGACTTCATCCCTAAACCCTAAACCCTAATCCGTTATCCCTACACCCTAATCCATTATCTCTAAACCCTAATCCCTAAACCATAATCCCTAACCACACCATTATCCCTAAACCCTATTCCTAAATTCTTATCTTTAAACCCAGTTCTCTTATCCCTAAACACTATTCCCTAAACTCTAATCCATAAACCCTCAACCCAAACCCTAGACCCTAATCCTTAAATCCTTATCCCTAAACCCTATTCCCTTATCCCTAAACTCTAATCCCTTATCCCTAATACTAATCCCCAAACTTTAAACTCAAATTCCTAAACCATAAACCCTTATCCCCTAACCCTATTCTCTCAACACTAAACCATTAACCCCAAACCTTAATTCCTAATTCCTAATAACACCTTCTTTTAAACACTTAAATATATATTATATATAATATATATTTATATTAAAAACATGGGAGAAAAAGACCATTAAGGAAACTGAATTAAAGAAAAACTCATTCAATTAGTTTATCTCTTAACTGTCCTAGCTTCCCATTTTATTGTTCACTAAGTACCATAAAATGAAAAGAACAAACAAAAATATAAACAAATAATATGCAAACAAACAAACAAACAAACAAACAAATCATCTTTAACCTCCTGGGTTATTCCTCAGTGAATACAATGGAATATGAAGTAACTGTGGAGTAAGCAGATAGATAGATAGATAGATAGATAGATAGATAGATAGATAGATAGATAGATAGATAGATAGATAGATAGATAGATAGATAGATAGATAGATAGATAGATAGATAGGTATTTGGCATAACCATCCATAAACACCTATCTTATTGTTCAGTAATTATTGAAGTATATAAAGTATTCAGTAATGGAAAACTTACAAATGAAAACAAAGAAATCTAATTGAACTAATAGATTCGTGTCTTTCGTTCTAGCTTGGTTCTAGTTATTCATTACTTACTATGAATTCTTCATTATTAAGTTAAAAATAAATCAGGAACCAGTATCCAGGAAAAGCCTGCGTTCATGAGAGCGAGGAATGTGCGTCTGGACCTGAACGTCTGTTACGGTCTTATAATTCTGTAACATGCCAAAAGCTTCGAGTTCAGTCAAGCATTCCTCTCTGCTTTAAGAGCAAATGCCACACATATTTCCTCCCAGGCCCACTGTTTTGACCTCACTTATGAAATGGGTGGCATCGTGCCTTTATTTCAGATCTCCGGGAGTAACCTCAGCGGACGACTTGCTGCATGACGGAGCAGCATGCGGATACGGTGTACAGCCACTGCAAATAGTTCAGCTCCGCAGGGAGCTTCGGCTAGTTCATCTGAGTACAGATGCGAGCCGCGCTGGTTCATTTTGACCCCCTGCAAACCTTCAAATAGAAAATTACGTAAAACATGACACGGAATATGATGAGGATACCATCTCAAAGGGGCGGGCGAGGTGGAAAAGCTCGCCAAAGCCAACATGGCAAAGTAGGCCATGTTTCAGGTCATATTTCATCCAGTTTCCACATACCATTTCCTCACAGCCCTGAAAATAACACCTTTAAAGCTCATTTAGACCGACATGCAAGCCTTCGAGTGTTGTTTTTCTCTGTTCCCGAGCAAGCATGAAGAATTCATCACACGCATCGTCTTTATTCTGTCCGTTATTCCCAGTCCGCGATCTAATCTCAGCCAGGCCTTACCGAAACCGCCGTCTGTTTCCTGAGAAATTGTGAAACCTCAGTGCTGTTGAGTTCTGGATTCTGATTGGTCCGAAGCTGTTGAGGACCGAATCATTCACCCCTCGCAGACCGTTTCCGAGTTTTTGAAGTATTTAACTTCAAATTGGAAACTTAACTGGGATTTTGTAATGTTATCTTTTGATGGCGCTGCATATTTTTACAGTGATATAAAACTTAAGTAAACAAAAAGCAGACATTTGTCACGTATCAGCTTTGACGTTACAGCCGAAATAATTCTGGGATTTGATTCTATCACATTTGCACATCTGGATCGTGATTTTTTTTTTTTTATCTCTCTGCTGGCAAACTGCTAGCCTTGCTGGAGATTTTTAATCAGATTTCCCTCAACTTTGAGCTGTTTCCCAGTCCTGTGTGCTCCCATCACCACCACCACCACCACCACCACCACCATGTTTCTCCACAGCGAATGTGTTGTTTTTCAGCCAAACATAGCACTTTTATCCCAAAGGACACAAAGCTCAATTTTATGTCTATCAGTTCTAAGAACCTTTGTTGAGTGTCTTTCTCTTTTTTTCTCATTTTTTAGGACAATTGCTCAAGAGTTATTCTCTATGGAGATTATGCAGTTATTTTGGCTAGATTTATGGAAATTAATCACAGTTAGGTCCATTTATATTTCTGGTATTTGGCAGACATGATGCACAAAAGTTCTTTGAAGTCTCTATCAAGGAATATGTCAATATTGATTCGAGTAAAAACAAAGAGTTAGGTCTTCACCTGTGGTTTGAAGACGGTCAGTGACTCGGCTGTTCGAACGTCTAGGGGAAGATCGTTCCACCACCTCGGTGCAAGAACAGAGAAGAGCCTCGATGTGTACCTACCTCTTACCCTGAGCGATACCGAGACCAGTCAAGAAGTGCTAGAAGTTCTAAAGGAGCACACTCGTACATACACCTACATAATTAAACATACACACACTTATACATACACACACTCATAGACACAAACACTCATACATACACCTACATAATTAAACATACACACACTTATACATACACACACTCATAGACACAAACACTCATACATACACCTACATAATTAAACATACACACACTTATACATACACACACTCATAGACACAAACACTCATACATACACAGACACACTCAAACATACACCTAAACAATTATACATACACACAAACACTCATACACACACACTCATACATACACACACACACACACACTTATACACATACATACACACTCATACATACACACACACTTATACACATGCACACATACATACATACACACTCATACATATACACACAAATACATATACACACTCATACACACACACATGCACACACATACAGTACTATACATACATACAGTACATACACCCCCACACCCATACATACACACACCCACACACACACACACACAATCAAACATACATAACCTACATAGCTCGTACCCTGGGAGATGGTAGTACCAGTCGATCAGTGCTAGTAGATCTGAAGGAGTGAGCTGCAGTGTGAAGAGCTTTGTAGGCAAACATCAGTGTATTAAATGTGACATGCGCAGCTACAGGAAGTCAGTGGAGGAAACGCAACAGCGGGGTGGTGTGGGGTCAAAGTTCTAACACCACAAAGTGTGGAAAAGTTTTGGTGATCCATTTCTCTGAATAAAATGGAGGTGAACCAGAGCTTCAGTCACACACACATTATAGACCAGCACTCTGAACAGAAAGTCCTCCAAGCCAATCAGATGCAAGAGCGCTGTCCGAGATCTTATGTAAAGCGACATAAAAGTAAACGCACCCTAATGACGTTCTACTGTCAGCTCATTACCTCTGGTGTGTACTCTCCAAACACTGTGCAACTTCCTTCCTTTCGTAATGATGTTTCTTCACAGTTTTTTTTTTTTTTTTTTTTTTTTTACAGCCAGAGTAAATATTTACAGACACGGAACCGTCCCTCATGCAGGATCCGCACTTACCATTTGGCTCATGAATATTCATCTCCGGCTTTGTAACCCTTCCCTGCGATTGCGTCAGAGCAGGTAATGGAAAGTAAGCTAAAAATAATCCTGATCTCTCGCAAAAAGCCACCAGGAGCCCAGAGAAATCAATAGCCTTCTCTCAGATAAGTAATGAGCGTGTCAGTCTCGGGCAGTGTGAAGAACATTAGTAAGAGATGATTCATTCTGCAAACTCCAACCATCTGAGCTGCAGCCAGAAAACCAGCCCAGAAATGATCTTCTGAGCTGATAGAGCCAATTAGATGAGCAACAGCGTCCTCCCAATTAGAGCCAAGGTAGAAGGTGACGGCTCAGTTAGCGGCGTGTTGAATCCTTGAGCTCGGCTGATGTCGTTTGGCCAGTTTAAACGTTAGGAGGTAAAATCTTGACCACACAGGAAGAGAAAATATAAAGATTATAGTTAAAAATATTATTAATTTGAAATATTATGTTATACGGTAATATACTATATCACCAGAGAGTATGTCGGAAAAACAGAGAGATGATAAGGAAATAATGATAATAACCACTACAGTGGAACCTCGGCATATGAATTTAATTCGTTCTTAAAGTGAAAATTTGTACTGTGAAATGAATTTTCCCATAAGAAATAATGTAAATGCAGATAATCCGTTCCAGCCGCCCAAAATATGACCAATATTAGCAATACGAAGCGTATGTAAACTGTACGGCTGCTTACAAAGAACTGACCCAAGCCAAGCATTCCATGTCAAGGCTCCTCACAGGAAGTCATACCACCAAGCTTGGGCTAAAAATAGAACAGAGCACCTACACCACCGATCTGTCAGCAAAAAACACCCGAAAAATCACCTAGCTTTTGAACGCAGGGCGAAGGCAACGTTAATATCGTGGGTTGACTCTTTTGAAACAGACTGAAAACAATTTCATAAAAATTCGTAGACTCGCTTCGCTTGGCTTTCCACTGACGCTAACAAGTTTTGAACAGCTCCCGGACGAATGCGCAACTGAAAACGATTCGTATGCCGATGTTTCTTGCAAAATTTAAATACTTAAGGTGAAAATCTGTATGCCGAGGTTCCACTGTATTTCTAATCAAAGCATCCGAGTACAATAAATAGAAAAAAAAGCTTTTTCAGCCACAGTTTGACCTCAGGTGACCTGTCTGTTGTCACGTGGTAATGTTAAAGCAAGGGTGCTAACTCAGCCATAGGAGATCAGATCACATGACACTGCTATTCTTTTCTTTTCATTTTGCACTTTGAGGAAAATCATTTTTTAGTAATGAAAGGAAAAAAATATGAATGAATAAACAAGACACAGTTTGAATGTGAACTGTAATTATATTACACTCTCCCTCTCTCTCTACACGCTCTCTCTCTCTCTCTCTCTTTGTCTTTTCACTGAACAAAGGCTTCAAAAAGAAACAAAGGAGTGAGATCAAACCAACACTACAGATTGGGCTTTATTGTGACTAAAGAGTAGGGAGAGAAGCAGCACATGCTGTCCTAAAATTTTCTCGATTGTCTCTCCGGTGTTTTGTCCTTGAACGCTCTACTGCACGAGGACGCAGTAAAGCTGTGATTATGAAACCCTGCACTACAATGTAGTTAAAAATCATCTGACTGGATTTTATTTAGAGCAAACCAACATTTCCACCAGAATTATAAAACATTTGTGATTTTTTTTTTTTCACCCGAGTGAGGACAGGTGACTAAATTAATGTTTAACCACACCCACAAATTCTCTGGTTGAATCTCAATTTATCATGGGGTGCCATTATATATATATACACACACACACACACACACACACATACACACTATATGGCCAAAAGTTTTGGGATATCTGCCTTTACATGCACATGAATGTAATATGGAGTTGTCCCGCCCTTTGCAGCTATAACAGCTTCAACTCTTCTGGGAAGGCTTTCCACAAGGTTTAGGAGTGTGTTTATGGGAATTTTTGACCATTCCTCTAGAAGCATATTTGTGAGGTCAGGCACTGATGTTGGACGAGAAGGCCTGGCTCATCCCAAAGGTGTTCTATCAGGTTGAGGTCAGGACTCAAAGTGTTTATGATGTTCAAAATGTCTTGGTATGAAGCTGAAGCATTAAGAGTTCCTTTCACTGGAACTAAGGGGCCGAGCCCAACCCCTGAAAAACAACACCTGAACTCAATGGTTTGGAGGGGTGTCCCAAAACTTTTGGTAATATAGTGTATATCACAATATAAAATTGTAACAACTCATTGATATGTATATACTCTGTAACTGATCAGGTTTATGTAAATTTACACAAAATGGAGGTTAGGAATGTTTTTTCCTATCTATCTATCTATCTATCTATCTATCTATCTATCTATCTATCTATCTATCTATCTATCTATCTATCTGTCTGTCTGTCTGTCTGTCTGTCTGTCTGTCTGTCTGTCTGTCTGTTTGTCTATCTACCTATTTATTTATTTATTTGTTTGTTTGTTTATTGTAAATTCTTCTGTAAAGGATTTCTGAATAAATGTGTATGTATCCAGTTTGATAAATGAAGCCTGATGTGTTATTTCAGGTCAGAAATCTTTAGATTAGACACAGACTCATGAAAAACACTGTAAATATTAGTGCCATCCTCCAAAACACACTATAACTGAAATGTCACTGCGCTGTTATAACTGCTTATTACTCGCCCGACACTCGCAAATGTCAGAGTATACTTGTGTAGCCATTCTGTTCTTCTTCTCTTCGGCCCTGTGTGTGATGACACACACTCATGTGCGAGAGCTCTCTTGTGAGCTGAGCTAAAATGTAACCTATTAGTTGTCCATGAGTCACGAGGTCTCCAAAGTGCACTGGGTTTCAGAGAGCAGATGAGGAAGAGGAGACGTCAAAACGGCCTGAGTGAAGAATGACCGCATTGTTGATTTACACGTGCTGTAAAGGTCCAAAAAAAGATTCCCTAAACACACACACACACACTTATACATGCACACATACACTTATATACACACATACACACACACACACTTATATACACACACACACACACACTCATACATAATGAACATACACACACAAACATGGTGACATACATGCACACACACACACACACACACATACACACACTCTCATACATACTGAACATACACAACACACACTCATACGTACAATTTATACAAAGACACACACACACCCACAGACACACATAAACACACGCATACATACTTGCACACACACTAACACTCAGCTCTACCAAGCTGTCACTGCTGGGCCCCTGAGCAAGGCCCTTAACCCTTAACTGCTCAGTTGTATATAAATTGAGAATGTCAATAAATGCTGATGCTGGAGACTCCTTCCATAAACGTTACATAAAGGTCTCATGACGGAAAACGTCAACACATCAACAATCACGTGGAGAATATGTCATGTGACGAGCTGTTACTACGGCAACAGTAGCATATTAGCGCGAGTGTGTTAAGCAGAGACTTTTTGTGCAGAATCCAGAGCTCTGCTGTGGTATAAAGAATAAATAGGGAATAAAATCAGATAAAAAGCATACATAAAGCACTAACCTCTGTTAGTTGCAGAACTTCTGAGTCATGTTCTCGCGTGCTTCTTCCTCCGGTCCTTTGTTGGGTCTTAAAGGGTTTTATTGAAATCTTTTAATTTCACAAGTTTACTGCGTAAAGTTGGCGTCTGCGTCACTAAGCAGCTCTGGGATGAAGAGAAAGTCAGAAGCAGAGTTTAAAAGACTCTGAGAAGCTTTTTTCCATGCTACCTTTTCCCAAGCTTCTACAAATTCTATAAAATTCCTGCTCAGATTTAACTCGCTCAACGCTCGCACTGACTCACCTTTTATAGCCATCCTCTGACCATCGCGACACCACTGTCCGGTGATTCTGTCTCTGCCGAGTCACCTTTATTTCATGGGGAATTCATGCTGTTTCAGTTCTATTCTATTCTATTCTATTCTATTCTATTCTATTCTATTCTATTATTGGCAATTTAAGGCATGGAGTGCAGTTAAAAAGATCATTGCAAATACAAAATATAATAAAATAACATAAATAAATAAAATACAATAGTAGTAATGATGATAAATGGAATAAGTCCGTTAGTGCAAAAAGTTTGAGTAAACATCTGTATAAGATATCTGTAAAAGTAAACATGTGTATAAGATATCTGTAAAAGTAAACATGTGTATAAGATAAACCTGTCCAGGGTGTACCCCTGCCTTTTGCTCAATGTGTGCTGGGATAGGCTCCAGCAGATCCCCGTGACCCTAATTAGAAATAAAGCGGGTATAGAAATGGATGGATGGATAAACATCTGTATATCTGTAAAAGTAAACATCTGTATAAGATATCTGTAAAAGTAAACATCTGTTTAAGATATCTGTAAAAGTGAACATCTGTACCACATATCCGTAAAAGTAAACATCTGTATAAGATATCTGTAAAAGTAAACATCTGTACCACATAGCCGTAAAAGTAAACATCTGTATAAGATATCTGTAAAAGTAAACATCTGTATAAAATATCTGTAAAAGTAAACATCTGTACAAGATATCTGCAAAAGTAAACATCTGTACCACATATCCGTAAAAGTAAACATCTGTATAAGATATCTGTAAAAGTAAACATCTGTACCACATATCCGTAAAAGTAAACATCTGTATAAGATATCTGTAAAAGTAAACATCTGTATAAAATATCTGTAAAAGTAAACATCTGTACAAGATATCTGCAAAAGTAAACATCTGTACCACATATCCGTAAAAGTAAACATCTGTATAAGATATCTGTAAAAGTAAACATCTGTATAAGATATCTGTAAAAGTACAGCAGAGTACTTTTATTTAAAGCAGTGGTTCTGTCGTTCTTCACGCCACTAATCCTATCGAGGCCTCCGTTTAATTCGGTGCTAATGTTAATGCTAGGTAAGGGGGTCAGAGTGGACGAGTGACCCTGCGTGCTGAGAGACTGTGACCTTCTAAACTGCTGTGTTCATCTAAAATGCACGCGTCCATGTGTGTGTGTGTGTGTGTGTGTATGCATGTTTGTGTGTATGTGTGTGTGTATGTATTTATGTGTGTGAGTGCGTGTGTGTGTGTGTGTGTGTATGTGTGTGGGTGTGGGTGTGGATGTGTGTGTGTGCTATATTTCATGGTATTATAGTAAAACGCTCCTGTGTATGATAAAGGCTGGAGGTCTGCAGTGTGTTTAATAAGCTCTTGTATCTGAACCCTAGCGTTTCTCTCTGAACTGAAAAGAAAGACAGGCAGACATGAGACTAGACGAGACAAAAGAGACACTGAGCTATCTTTAGTAAATCAACCAGGAGACAAAACAATAGACATGTTTTTGTTTTCCCACAATCCCCAGCTCCCTACTCCACTATCAGGATGGAAACAAATGGCTCAATTTCCCTCTTTTGAAGGATCGATTCAAAAGATTTAATTGGGTTCCATGGTGTAGTGACATTCTGTGTAGAATACAGAAATACAAAAAAAACAAGAGAGAGAGAGAACAGAAAGTACAGTTTTTTTTTCTTTTCCAAATGATAAGAGAAACATTCACACAGCTCATAAATCTGAAACATACCGCAAAGAACAATAACACTGTTATGAACAAAAAGTCCTGCCTGGAATAAATAAATAAATAAATTAATAACAATTGTCCCAGTTATTGTTCAAATCCCCTCATGAGTAGTAAAAAATCAAGGGTCCCCACCCTGGAGCCAGGCCTGGGGTTGGGGTGTGCAGGCGAGTGCCTGGTGGCCGAGTTTTTGCCTATGGGACTCGGCCGGGCACAGCCCGAAGGTGCAATGTTGTTTGGGTAGCAATCATGGGTGGGGGCCTCTATGACCCAAACCCTGGTCAAAGAATCTGGGTCTTGGGACATGGAATGTCTCCTCACTTGGTGGGAAGGAACCTGGGCTGGTGGGGGAGGTTGAGCGGCTAGAGATAGTCAGGCTCTCCTCCTCGCACAGCCTGGGCTCTGGAACCCAATTCCTTGAGAGAGGTTGGACCCTCTTCTACTCTGAAGTGCTTCATGGTGAGAGCCCCCCAGCTCAGGTGCCATGTGTTGGAGTTTTCCCCGGTTGTTTCCCTGCGCCTTCAGGTTGTGGATAGGTGTCTCACTGTTGTTTTGGCTTATGGGCCGAACAGCAGTGTGGAGTACCTGACCTTCTTGGAGACCCTGCGAGGGGTGCTGGAAGGTGCTCCAACTGGGGATTCCTTAGTTGTACTGGGGGACTTCAATGACAGTGATACCTGGAGGGGCGTGATTGGGATGTCCCCCCCGATCTGAACTCAAGTGGTGTTCTGTTATTGGACTTCTGTGCTGGTCACGGTTTGTCCATAACGAACACCATGTTCAAGCATAAGGGTGACCATCAGTACACGTGGTACCAGGACACCCTAGGCCGGAGGTCAATGATCGACCTTGTGGTTGTGTCATCTGACCTTTGGCCGTATGTCTTGTACACTCGGGTGAAGAGGGGGGCTGAGCTGTCAACCGATCACCACCTGGTGAGTTGGATCCGCTTATGGAGTAGAGTTTTGTCCAGATTCTAAGGGAAGTTGGGGACAGTGAGTCTGAATGAAACAAGTTCTCCTCCTCCATTGTTGACGCAGCTATCCAGAGTGGTCCCCAGAACCCAGTGGTGGACACTGGAAGTAAGGGATGCAGTCAACCAGAAGAAGGAATCCTATCGAGCCTGGTTGGTGCGTGGGACCCTGGAGGCAACTGATGCATACAGGCAGGCCAAGCAAGCTGCAGCCCGGGTGGTTGCAGAAGCAAAAACTCGGGTCTGGGAGGAGTTCGGTGAGGCCATGGAGATGGACTATCAGTCGGCCTCTGGGAAATTCCGGCAGACCGTTTGGTGCCTCAGAAAGGGCAAGTAGCTCTCTACCAACACTGTTTACAGTGGAGGTGGAGAGTTGCTGACCTTGACTGGGGATATTGTTGGACGGTGAAAGGAATACTTCCAGGATCTCCTCAATCTCACTGACACGCCTTCCGTAGAGGAAGCAGAGGCTGAGGACTCAGAGGTAGCTTCATCCATCACCCAAGCTGAAGTCACTGAGGTAGTTCAGCAGCTCCTTGGTGGCAAGGCACTGGCAGTGGATGAGATTCACCCTGAGTACCTTAAGTCTCTGGATGTTGTGGGGCTGTCTTGGCTGACACGTTTCTGCAACATAGCGTGGCGGTCAGTGACAGTGCCTCTGGACTGGGTGACCAGGGTAGTGGTCCCTCTTTTTAAGAAAGGGGATCGGAGGGTGTGTTCCAACTATAGGGGATCACACTCCTCAGCCTCCCAGGTATAGTCTATTCCAGGGTACTGGAGAGGAGAGTCCGACCGTTAGTCGAACTTTGGATTCAGGAGGAACAATGCGGTTTTCATCCTAGTCATGGAACACTGGACCAGCTCTATACCCTCCACAGGATGCTTGAGGGTTCGTGGGAGTTTGCCCAACCAGTCCACATGTGTTTTGTGGACTTGGAGAAGGCATTCGACCATGTCCTTCATGGCATTCTGTGGGAGGTGCTCTGGGAGCATGGGGTCTGTGGCCCTCTGTTAAGGGCTGTTCAGTCTCTGTATGACCGGAGCAGGAGCTTGGTTTGCATTGCCGGTTGTAAGTCAGACCTGTTCCCAGTGCATATTGGACTCTGGCAGGGCTGTCCTTTGTTACCGGTTCTGTTCATTATTTTTATGGACATAATTTCTAGGTTCAGCCAGGGGCTGGAGGGAGTCTGGTTTGGGGACCACAGGATTTCATCTCTGCTTTTTGCAGCTTTTTGCATCCGTGGCCATGGTTCTTGACCGGAAAAAGGTGGTTTGTCCCCTCCAGGTTGGAGGGGTGTTCCTCCCTCAAGTTTAAGTATCTTGGGGTCTTGTTTACAAGTGAGGGAAGGATGGAGCATGAGATTGACAGATGGATCAGTGCAGTGGCAGCAGTAATGCGGTCTATGTACTGGTCTGTTGTGGTGAAGAAGGAGCTGAGCCGAAAGGCGAAGCTCTCGATTTACCAGTCAATCTATGTTCCTACTCTCACCTATTGTCATGAGCTTTTGGTCATGACCGAAAGGATGAGATCCCGGATACAAGTGGCCAAAATGATTTTTCTTTGTAGGGTGTCGGGGTGTTCCCTTAGAGATAGGGTAAGGAGCTCTATCACCCAGGAGGCGCTCAGAGTAGAGCCCCTGCTCCGCCACATCAAAAGGGGCCAGTTGAGGTGGCTTGGGCATCTGTTTATGATGCCTCCTGGACATCTTCCTGGGGAGGTGTTCCGGGCATGCCCCACCAGGAAGAGACCCCAGGGAAGACCCAGGACACGCTGGAGGGACTATGTCTCTCGGCTAACCTGAGAATGCCTTGGAATCTCCCCAGAAGTATTGGAGGAAGTGTCTAGGGAGAGGGAAGTCTGGGCATCTCTGTTTAGATTGCTGCCCCCACGACCCAGCTCTGGATAAGCAGGAGACAATGATGATGATGTCCCAATTATTTATTTATTTATTTATTTATTTATTTTCTAATAAGCATGCCAGAGGCAACAATGGGAAGGAAAACTGCCTCAAGAGGAACCAAACACAAATGGAAACCTATAATCATCTTGCCTTTATAATTATTTTAATATTATAGGATGCAAATATATGCTTTTAGAATAATTGATTAATGTGTTATTTTAATTTATTTTATTTAGTTTTATTTATTTATTTATTTTCCTTTTATTTATCTTATTCTCTTTTTGCCAATTCCAATTCTTTATTTCTTTGGGATTGGTGCAAAGTTTTGATTTCTCCTACACCATCCCTGTTTAAAATACTTAAAAAAAAAAAACTAGAACATCATATAAACACATTCCTTATAATCAGCTGCCAAGAGACACGACATCGAAACTAGATCGAAACCTCTTTTTTTTTAAAAAAAAAAAAAAAGGAAAAAAAAAAAGGGCCTTGGGTTCGAGTTAGTGGCTGACTGCTTACTAAAGCATCTTGCAGAGTTAATCTTTGTCTCCTGGGGAAAAACAACCAGCTTTTAAATCGCGTGACCAGCGACCCAAAAGCTAACTCTGTTATATCACTGTTGATTTAAAGCAAGCGAAGCTGCTATTAGCTTCAGGAGAGAACCACGTTCAGGGAAAAACAGCAGTTCTATAATTATCCTTATTCAGTCTGAAATGGTTTGGATGGTCACGGGTCATCACATGACAGAAGCAGATTTTTCTTTACAGCAGCAACAAACACAGCAGCATTAAAGTCATCAATGATAACTTTAAAAAAAAGCTTGAGGGAGGAAGGAGACTGCATGCATGCATTTATTTATTTATTTATTTATTTATTTATTTATTTATTTATTTATTTATTTATTTATCTGTCTGTCTGTGTGTCTGTCTATCTATCTATCTATCTATCTATCTATCTATCTATCTATCTATCTATCTATCTATCTATCTATCTATCTATTTGTTTATTTATTTGTTTATCTATCTATCTATCTATCTATCTATCTATCTATCTATCTATCTATCTATCTATCTATCTATCTGTCTGTTTATTTGTCTATCTATCTATCTATCTATCTATCTATCTATCTATCTATCTATCTATCTATCTATCTATCTATCTATCTATCTATCTATCTGTCTGTTTATTTGTCTATCTATCTATCTATCTATCTATCTATCTATCTATCTATCTATCTATCTGTCTGTTTATTTGTCTATCTATCTATCTATCTATCTATCTATCTATCTATCTATCTATCTATCTATCTGTCTGTTTATTTGTCTATCTATCTATCTATCTATCTATCTATCTATCTATCTATCTATCTATCTATCTATCTATCTATCTATCTATCTATCTATCTATCTATCTGTCTGTTTATTTGTCTATCTATCTATCTATCTATCTATCTATCTATCTATCTATCTATCTATCTATCTATCTATCTGTCTGTTTATTTGTCTATCTATCTATCTATCTATCTATCTATCTATCTATCTATCTATCTATCTATCTATCTATCTATCTATCTATCTATTTTTATTATGCTGTTATACATTGTTTACTCTATGCTCCTAAATTAAGGTTATTGGTGCTTATTTCTAAATATATACCACAATTCCACAGTATATTCTCAAATCTGACTGCCTGATTAATTTTCTGCATAAAATAAAGTAATAAAGACGTTGGTAAGGAGTCGGTAGTGTCAGAGGTCAAGCTGGAGCTTTATATAGAGGTTATCTGACACTGGTTAAGTAACTGCATTTTCTCTCCCTTATTAGCATCAAGAGAGTGAAAAAGAGGGAAGAGGAGAGGGAAGAACTGTTTATAGCTGTGAAAGTGAGAACAGGAAGTGACTCATTTCCCAGACATTAAATATTAAATATAAGAATTATTATTAAAATGTGTTATTCTATGACGTGTCCATTTTGCTGTAAGAGGAATGAAAGACTTCAGGATATGATTTTACAGAAGAATATTAAATTCTTGGTGCTAACAATAATTCCTTATATATATAAATAAATTAGATGAGATTAGATTAGTTTCAACTTTATTGTCATTGCGCATGAGTACAAGGCAATGCAATGCAGTTAGCATCTGACCAGAAGTGCAAAGCAGTAGTGAAATATAAACATATCTGAGACCAGATATTATATAAATTAACTTTTAACATTAACTTCTTCAGCAATTTGACCAACAATAGCTTGTCACATGGGCCAGCCTTCTCTCCCCATGTGCATCAATGAGCCTTGGCCGTCCATGACCCTGTCTCCGGTTCACCACTGTTCCTTCCTTGGACCACTTTTAATAGATACTGACCACTGCAGAGCGGGAACACCCCACAAGAGCTGCAGTTTTGGAGATGCTCTGATCCAGTGGTCTAGCCATCACAATCTGTCCCTTCATCAAACTCACTCAAATCCTTACACTTGTCCATTTTTCCTGCTTCTAACATCAACTTTGAGGACAAAATGTTGACTTGCTGCCTAATATATCCCAAGTGAAGTTTCTTATTCACTTCACCTCTCACTGCTCACAATGTTATGCCTGATTAGTAAATATATGAATATACAGAAAATATGTGTATATGAAGGTACGGAGAATATATACAGTGATTATATTGCAGTTTTGAGGGTTTTTTCAGTATGAAGGAGGGGATATTACCATCAGTGTGGGGTTAGTGGGTTGAAGAGTTCAGTAGGGAGACAGCTGTGGGGTAAAAGCTGTTCATTAGCCTGCTAGTCCTGGACCGCAGGCACCTGAACCACTTCCCAGAGGGTAGGATGGTGAACAGTTTATGGGCTGGATGAAAGGCTGTCCTTCACGAAGCTTTACATAGACACTGGTTAATTCCATACCTTTTGATTTGATTGATTGATTTCTATATATTAGAACACAATAATTGACTATAGTCAATAATAATTATTATCACAATAATAATTAGTTTCTCAGAAACCAAAACAAATTCTGTTTCTTTGTCTGCTTTCTTTTGGTTTAAGGGTTTGTAAACGTTCGCCGCCAATCACAGTATATAGACTTTAAATCTTTATTTAACATCTCCTAAGGTGAAGGAATCCCTAGGAAGCTCACACTGTTCCTGTGGGGTCAGGGAGGGTTCTACATTTAGGTACATCTAGGTTCTACATTTAAGGTTCCACAATGCAGAAACATGTCCTGTAACTGAGACTCAGTCTCAAATCAACCACATGCTTGACCCAAAGGGACTCTTGCTAACTGAGTTTGTTTTTATCTTTGACCTTCTTTCCACAGATCAGGCTATAAATCCAGTTTAGAGAGTCATAATAAAACATCATATTTTCAGACTGAAATATTTTCCTCTTTAGGAATCATGCAAAACCTGTCCCAAATGAATCAGACCAAAATAAAGCCGAGTCTGTTTGTGTTTTCAAGAAGATGAATCTATTCGACTTTTTTTTGTGTAAGCAGTCCAGCAGAGAGACAACTGATGAGTGAACAGCGGGGTTTATTTTATTATTATTATTATTATTTATTTTTAAATCTCGATTAGTTTGAAATGGAGAGACTTTGTTCAGAGATTTTTACTAACCAGCCAAGGAATCCTCCTGAGCTGAGGTCAGGATTTGGCAATTCTGTCACTCGCAAAACTGGAAGGGATTTTTGGGTTTGAAATAAAGCAGAGATGCTGGAAAAGCTGCTGTATTTTCCTGCGAAATGCTAAGCGAGGAATGCGGTTTAATAAACGTCTGGTTTCTGTAACTCCATCGTCATGTCGAAGTTTCTGATTAGCTGATTCACACTGTATGTGACTAAGTGGTCATTAGTAGGTCACATGACCGGAGCATGTCACTTCTCTGACCTTTTAAACGTTGTTACTATTTTTTTGTTCTGAGTTTTAAATCGGGGAGATGAACTAAAATAGCGAGCGCTGACTCCTGACTCCTGACCTCTGAGTCTAAAATTAAGAATGAGCACATAGGATATAACAGGAACAAACTTTACTGATGTGTCAGTTTGGACACAATATTTTCTTGAACATTTATTAAGAAGACAGGGTAATATTTCTAGTGTCCGTGTAATAGAAAGAAAACAATCAGCCCTGGCTTCACATCTTCATGGCGTACTTTGGGTAGGAGTGATATGGATATGTATATAGAAGTTTAATCCTTCTGACTTTTCTATTTGGGTAAAAGTATCTAAATTACAGCCCTGTACATGACTGGCTAGTGGTGGGAGGGTAATGAAGGGGTAATAAGAGGCCCTGAAAGAACCCTGATGATTACAGAGCCACTAATTAAACTGTTCCTTAAGCTGCTAATGCAGTGCATCTGAGAAGACTCTGGGTTTCATCATTTGGTGTCTTTCTTTCAGCCTGTAGGCCAAGTTGTTTATCCCTGAAAGTGACCTGACATCAATTTTCCACTGCAAACAAAGATGGCATTCGCTCCGCAGTTCAACTCAATGGCTGGAAATAGAACATCACGTGAAACCCATCTCCGAGATCTGTTTATGGCATTTAATAAGAAATTATAAGCGAGAAGGAGCTTATCCGAGACTCCCTGCCTCTCTTTCTTTCTTTCTTTCTTCTTTCTTTTTTTTTCCTTACGCAGAATAATAAGAGCTCCGTTTTGACGTCGTTGAGCGTCACCTATGCGCTCCAGTACTTTTCCTTCGCCGTTCTCCCTGATGTGGCTAGCTGCTTTCACACCACAAGCCCAAAATAGAAGCACAGGGTAGGAGGGGTAAAGAGAGGAGATGAAAGACCCAGACAATCCATTTCTTCCCAGAGAGCTTTGTTTTGACTCCATATTAAAAGGATTAGGTGTGCAGGAGCGTCGCCTCCACGCCCGAGATGATCTGTTCGAGACCCTGTTGTTTTAATTATGAGATTTAACATATTCAAGGCATCGGGTTTCGTATCACTAGGTTTCTTTAGCAAAAAATCTGAGCTTGTTGAATAATTACTCAGCTTTTCTGATGCAATGATGTCAGCTTCTTAAAGGTTACTTCATAAATGCAGTCTTTCTGTTGCTTTATTCAATACTTCCCACTATTTATAACAGTGTGTGTGAGTGTCTGTGTGTGTGTGTCTGTGTGTGTGTGTGTCTGTGTGTGTGTGTGTTTGTGTGTGGAGGGGAATTTTTAGATCTGAAATATTTCCTATTTCCAAAGACTTAATTTGTGGATGTTTAAAATAGCAAACATGCATCAGAGCTTATTAAAAACGTTTTTAAATACCAGGTTTTGCTCAGATTTGGTCCTGGTGTCATTATTACGTCACACACAGAACGTGGCCCTTGGTTCGTCTAGTCACATTTTATTGGCTATGAGATGCTATAGTGAGAAACAGGAGCTGTTTCAAGATGGTTCAAGGTCAACAATTGTCATAACAATTAGAGTTAAAGAGAAGAAATAAGTTTACATGATTGAACCAGTACACTAATGCTCCACTCCACCAGTGGAATGGAAATAAACTTATGGGGCTTTTTCTATCAGAGTAAACAAATGAATGATGTTCAGGCTGCGAGTCTGATCTAAAATAATTCAGGACTCTGTCGGCTTTTGGTTTGCTTTTTAGATGAACAAGAACTTGGAGCATCTCAGGGAGCAGAAATGGGTTTGATATCAACATTTACTTTGAAGATACAAACATTTCTGTGGAAAAGAAATGAACTGGTTTTTGTTTTACTGGAACTTTTCTATGAATATATCACCCCTAGTAGTTTAGGGGAAAGCCAGAAATACTTCTGAAACAATACAAATTCTTAAAGTCTTGAGTGTCTACTTTCATATGAGCTTCATATTAACCTCCAGTGTGGAGTGGGACATGACAGAGACACTCAATCATCAACATGAACACAATAAAAAACAGGAGAATACTCTGGCCTCTGATAGAGGTTCTATGTAACACTCCTTCTGACGAGCAAATCCTCATGCTGTATCTGTTCGCTCATGCTCTGATTCTCCACTCCGTCTTTCATTTCTGTCTTTCAATGAGTTCAACTCAAGTCTCTGATACCAAACACTGTTCAAAAGTAACTTCTCAGGTCAGACCTTCATCAACAGCCTCTTTCCACACGTACAAAAACGTGTCAAAGCGGACATGTCTGGCGTGGTCTGGCACATCTGCTCCTGCGTCTTTCGAAGATCTCGAGCTGTCCTACTTCCATCAAAATACAGGCCAGAGCAGATATTTTAGGCGGCGCTGGTGGGCTGCGCTCGACAGAGGACTGGAGGACGAGGTGAGAAAAAGATCAGGGACGCAGACAAAGTCAGCCATGTGACACTTCTGTTTCGTCGATAAGAGAGGAGAAAGGAGGTGAATCACGCTGAGGGGTGAAATATGCTTCACAATCAAGCTCAACAATAGACCCTTTAGGGTTTGAGAGGTTGTTTATGTTCCCCGAGTACACGTGTGTTCAAAATGAATCTGAGCCTGAGGTAATGCTTTTATCAGGATTTACAGATAAAACAGAAAAAAAGCTAGAATAGCGCTGACGCTTAAAGCTTTGGGGATGGAACTGATAACATCTTGATGTCTCCATGTGAGCAGACTGTTTCTCCTTGATGCAACTTTTCAGATATAAAGTTTATTTAGAGCTTGTGGTGGTTTAAATGTAGCTGCTGGTTTCATTTAGGTTTCGGGAAATACGCTATATCCGTATCCCGCTTAGGCCACGCCCACTTTTGCTTTAAATACATCAGGTTATTAGATCATTCGTTCTAGTTGAATCGTTGAAGTCCTGAGTGTCTACTTTTCATATGAGTTAAATCGTTATACTTCATAGAAACTTCTAGAATTTGACTCAGTGGCCATTTTGCACCTCCATGAGTTAATTGACGCACAATCACATCCTCACAACTGCAATAAAGTGACTCAAAGTTGTGGAGCAAGAATCATCGCATACATTACTCTAAATCGCTTTCCTGTACTTTCCCACGAGTCATGAGTTTTCTACCTCACGCAGGTCCTCCTTCATTTTCTGGTCTATATTTAGAACTTCAATAACAGCAAAAACAGAACAAATCCCTCAGTAGATAGACCCTGATATAAAGAAAGGAATGAGGAATTATAAACCTCTTTCCTGTTGCTCCATGGATTATAAAGACATCAAGATAATCTAAAGCGAGGTGAGATAAGGCTGTGATGGGATTAGGTGCCGAGTTACGGATGCGCTGCATGATTTATCTGCCTAATATTTAACCATTCTGATGCATAAATGTGTGTAAATTAAGGCCGTTATTGTAATCTGTCTCTGCAGCGTCGGCACTGTTGAAGGTCACTGTAGAAGTTTAGTACAGAGATCAAAACTTCCAGCGAGTTCTATAGGACAGAAATGATTCTTTTTCCACATCAGAAAGCGTTTTATTCCTTTTATACCACACGGATACATCCCTGAACATCAGATCAGAATTTACTTGACATCTTTTTATAGTTACATTTAGTGTCAGGTCACGTTTCTCACTTAGGAAAAATGGGCAAGAGTAAGCATTCGAGCAAGTTTGACGAAGGGCCAAATTGTGATGGCTAGATGACTGGATCAGAGCAACTACTGTGGGGTGTTCCTGGTCTGCAGTGGTCAGTATCTATCAATAGTTGTCCAAGGAATGAACAGTGGTGAACCGGAGACAGGGTCATAGATGGCCAAGGCTCACTGATGCACGTGGGGAGCGAAGGCTGGCCCGTGTGATCCGATCCAAAAGACGAGCTACTGTTGATCAAATTGCTAAAGAAGTTAATGCTGGTCCTGATAGAAAGGGGTCAGAACACACAGTGCAGGACGGGTCAGGGCTGTTTTGGCAGCAAAAGGGGGACCAACACAATATTAGGCAGGTGGTCATAATGTTATGCCTGATCGGTGTATATGTATCCATAAATTTTCATTTTATATTTTTGTGTGTGTTGTATCTTGTAACTGTCTAATCTGCTGTAACACAAGATCCTCATAAAATCCAACCTCATGGGATCAAAAAAGTCTGTCTATCTATCTATCTATCTTCATACATGTTTAGAATTTTGTCAGAAATGCTGCTATAGAAAATTCCCTCTAAAAACCCCTCTAAGTGATCAGAATCAAGAACTGTGATATAATCATGGATACTGAGCAAAGAGAAAGCTTATAAATAGGCCTTTTCTCTCACACCACTTTTATTCCACATTACACAGCTATAGCAGGATGTCAAACCATTTCTCAATCCTGGAGAGCTATTCTTAGC
The DNA here is from genome assembly GCF_019097595.1 of Hemibagrus wyckioides. Taxonomy (NCBI): domain Eukaryota; kingdom Metazoa; phylum Chordata; class Actinopteri; order Siluriformes; family Bagridae; genus Hemibagrus; species Hemibagrus wyckioides. The sequence goes on along the minus strand of NC_080737.1, from coordinate 17,977,323 downwards.
AGCCTCGAAGCTTTTTCTGTGTCTGGTTTCTGCAGTCCCTCTCTCCCTCTCTCTCTCTCTCTTTCTCTCTCTCCCTCTCTCTCTCTCTCTTTCTCTCTCTCTCTCTCTCCTCTGTCACATATGAGAAATACAGAGAGGTCTGGATGACTCATCCAGCTGCAGCATGCCGATCCTGACAATCAATCAACCGCAGCCTGGGGGGCGCCACTATGAATGCTGGGAAAAGCAAAAAAAAAAAAAAAGATATGACATTGTCAAATTCAAGCCACAGCGTGTCTATCACAGGTACTGACATACAGGAGGATTGGTGACAGCATAACTCGATGTGGTTCACAAAGTTGAAGCAGGGCTACGAGTAAAATATTTGGATGATCCCCCTTTCGGGCCTCTGTGTTGTGGTCTCTGGGGAAGAAGCAGATTACACCTCTAATCTGCAAAAATGTGCCTACGTAGCCGCAGCTAATCCACAGAGGGACGGGGAAAATGCAGCGGACTTGAAACGAGGCTCTGAAGGAAGCCAGGGATAAGCTCTGAATTTTTAGAAAGGATGCAGAATGATGTAATATGGAAAAGTATGCAAACCTTTGCACATTTAATGTGTTTTTTTTTTTTGTATTGTCATCCTTTTTAGCATCCAACCAAACACATATTTGCTTTAAAACAAGAATCAAACCGAGATAAGATCGACGTATAAACATTGTTGTAATGTTGAATAGCATGAAGGGGGCACAAACTTTCGCACCCACTTTTTTTCGTTTAGTCGTTCAAGCGAAAACGATGGATATTTATTGAACAAGACAAATATATCGAGCGCTAATGCATGCAAAAAAAAAGTGTTTCAAAAGTTTAATATGTTATTATACAGTATTAATATTTTTGGAAAACATGAAAACATGCAAGTGAATCAATTAAATGATTCTTTAAATGAATCAGTAACTCCATAAAATAAATACTACTACTACTAATAATAATAATAATAATAATAATAGTAGTAGTTTGTGATAGTTGGATTTCAACTCATTTGTTCATTTCCATCTATTTCCATTCATTGTTCAAGTGAATCCTTTAAATGATTCCCTAAATGATTCGTCACTATTTTTAATCCATTTATATACTGCTGCATTGAATAATCCATGCAAAAAGGTGTTTCAAAACACAACCAAAGATCCAATTTCGTATGAAGTAAATATTAAATATCCCAAACACATCTGAAAGATTAATTACGATCGTTAGAGTAACGTCCCGGCGTTCGTTTCGTGTCTGTGTGGCATGAAACCAAATCCCTCACATGCACCATGCATGAATCATGCACATAAATAAATCTTAATTATCATCTGGTCTGGACAATTATATCCTTCACATAAAAGCCTAATTAACGTAATTAGTGAGCTCATAAATAACACCAAGGTCTTGTGATCTTCAGCAGCCTGGTATCCAAGGGAAAAAAAACTAATAAGGGAAAAATAAGGAGGGGAAAAATGCAAATGAGCTTAATGGAAATTAATTAGCATGGTCTGCTTATTTCTTCTTCTTTTTTTCAAGCGTTCATGCTTGGTATTTTTACCGCAGTGAACTCCTTCGAGGTCACAAGAACAAGGACGAGCTTCTTTCCCTCAGGCTTCCAGAAGGAAATTTGATAATCCCTGGAAATGGTCAACTAATTAAAGCTGTCAGTGACCCTGTCAGTGGGATTGGATATCCGATGGCGACATCAGACAGCGCGTCGTCGTCATGATGCATCCCCGGGCGTCCGATTCCTCACCGAATTGTCCGTTTAGTTCCTGGATCCATGTCTGTGAGACTAAATGCAGACATCAACAACACATCAAAAGGCAAAACAAAACGTTTTAAAAGAAGAAATGGTGATCAAAGTATCTAATAAAAATCTAAAATAAATAAATAAAAGCAAAAAAATAAAAACAAAATCACAAATACATACAAGAGGACCCGTTTACATACAAGGGGACTTTTGCACATCTGCACTTTAAAGATGGACAATACCACTGCTCTCATCACCTCATTCCACTTCCTGACCACCCCGTACTGCTGCTGTCTGCACCTTGGGCACTATTGCACTACACTCTATTCACTTTACACTTTATATAACTGTATATAAATTTATAATTTTACATAACTTTACATCACAGCTGTTGTATTTTACACTTCCTATATGTACATTTTACACTTTTACACATATTCTTATTTTATATACATATTATATATGCATACCCTACTTTATTTATATTTATTATATTTTACTCTGTTTTTTATTCTATTATATCTTTTTGCTACTGTGAACTTGTTTTTATATTTTTATATTTCGTATTTTAGTATAATTCGTATTCTTATTTTTTATATTTCGTATTTTTGTATTTCATTTTTACATTTTTTATCTTGTCTTTGTTCTGTCCTTATTCCTAATTCCTTTTCCTAGGGTCATATCAGTCGTGTAAGCATTTCACTGCATATCACACTGTGTACCATTATGTATGTGACCAAGAAAATTTGAGGTTGAATTTTGGAATTTGAATATTAAATTTTTTAAAATTTATTTCTATTTTTTGTATTTATTTTAAATTATATTTTATTTTTAAATGTTTATTTTTTTATTATTTTATGTTTAAAAAATGTTAGCTAGCTAATTACACGTTATAGCAAAGATGTTTTAGCATAGGCTTGCAAGTTAGACGTTATAACACTGGCTTTTTATAAAAAGATAGCTACTTCAACGGCACACCATGACTTTTCTTTGTAAGCTAGCTAGTTTGACCTTATAGCAATGACCTTTTTAGCGTAAGCTAGCTAATTAGACATTAAAGAACTGACTTTTTATCGTAAGACAGCTACTTCAATGTTACACCATGCCTTTTCTTTTTAAGCCAGCTAACACAACGTTATAGCAATGACTTTTACTGTAAGCTAGCTAATTATACGTTATAGCAATGACTTTCTATGGTAGGCTAGCTTCTTAGACATTATAGCCCTGACTTTTTAGCGTAGTTTTAGGAGTTAAACATTATAACACTTACTTTTTATTGTAGGACAGCTTTTTTTTTTCCTTCATAAGCTAGCTAACACAACATTATAGCCATGACTTTTTACCGTAAGCTAGCTGATTAGACTTTATAGCACTGACTTTTAGTGTAGGCTAGATAGTTAGACATTGTAGCATTGACTTTTTATCATTAACTAGCTAGTTAGATATTATTTCTACATGAATCGTAACCGCCAAACAATTCTCCAAAGCAATTCCAGAGCCAAAGAATAAATGATTTACAGGCTTTTCCGGATAAAGATGCCTAATTTACACTTCCTTTCTAAATAAAAGCACACGAGGGAGTCGAGACAGATTACGTTTCCAAGAAACAATTAGTTTTTCCAAAACATTTTCCCCTCACTGGACGTTGCTCAAGGTTTGTTCATGTTTCAAATGAAGTGGAGAAAAGCTCAGGCGTTTAAAGCATAATCACGGAGGGAAATCCGCAGCGTGAGGGAGTGAGAGAAAGAAAGAAATAAACCAGCAGACTCATACGTGAAGCGTTAAATAAAGAGTATGAGTAACCGACTTTAAGATCGGATTCAAATATACGCCCTCTGATATTTTTAAAGAGCTGCCTCCTGCAGTTTTAGCTTCAAATTTAGACTCTTTTGGGAGTTTTACTATTAAAAAAAATGGCAATAAATGTGTGTTTAGACTGCGAGTGAAGCTGCTTAGTTGTGTGGAAAATATAAGGAGTGAAAATATTCATCCTATCACATGATATGATATGATTTTGATTCATAAGGAATTTAAAAATACCTCAGAAGAATCGTTAAAGCTGTTGAACCTTCACCTTTAAGTGCGGACCAAGTGGGAAACACAGATATGTCCAGACGCACTGAGAACATTTAGCCAGAGCTAAACAATATTTATACTTATAATCTATTTCAAACATTTTCTCTATCACATACAGCTTTTATTTTTGTTCAAATCTCCAGATTTAAAGTGAAACAATGCTAACTGTTAGCTAACTCCTTGAAAGCTCTTAAATGAATTTCACACACGTACACACACACACACACACACACACACACACTATTACTGTATGTTACTATCTTCCATCACTATGTATTACTAGATTAATATCTTCAGAAAACATGAGCCTGGTTTCAAGGAAAAAGAATGGTAGGAAGTGAGAATTGAAAGAAAATGCATGCATCGGGCAAGTGAATCAATTAAATGATTCTTTAAATGAATCAGTGACTCCATAAAATAAATACTACTACTGCTATTACTCCTACTATTGATAATAATAATTATTATAATTATAATTATAGTGATCATAATAGTTGGATTTCAACTCACTGGATCATTTACATCTATTTACATTCCTCGTCCAAGTGATTCCATTAAATGATTCTTTAAATGAATCAGTAACTCCTGAAAATAAATACTACTACTATGAGTAATAACTTATAATAATAATAATAATAATAATAATAATAATAATAATAGTTTGTGGTAGTTGGATTTCAACTCATTCGACCATTTCCATCTATTTAGATTCATCATCCAAGCGATTCCTTTAAATGATTCTTTAAATGAATCAGTAACTCCGTAAAATAAATACTACTACTACTATTATTTTCATTTCATTTCATTGTCTGTACTGCTTATCCAATTTATACTTGGGTCACGGGGAGCCTGTGCCTATCTCAGGCGTCATCGGGCATCAAGGCGACTACTATTATTTTTGTAATTAATAATAATAATAATAATAATAGTTTGTGATAGTTGGATTTCAACTCATTTGTTCATTTACATCTTGTTACGTTCATCGTCCAAGTGAATACTTTAAATGATTCGCTAAATGATTCGTCATTTTTTGCTGTTTATATACTGCTGCATTGAGTCATCATTAGGTTATATAAAGGTTTTATATAAACTTTAAGAACTTTACCTCCTCCACCACAATCCTTCACACTGTAGTTACGGCTCCACCTTTTATCTACAAAAAAGTGAATGAAATAAACATAAATGTAAAACGGTGGTATTTAAACTGAAGGTGATTCAGCCCTCACAGTCATAAAGAGGTTGTGGTTCATTGATTAACTCCTGTTCCCGGGTGAAAAAAAAAGGGTGGCCACTTTTATGAATGAAGAGATTAGTCTGGAGTCAATACGAGCTACAAAGGAGCCTTTTTTCCCTCTCAGGACCAGTCTGCTGTCGTCACACTGCTGACAAACGTGGGGTGGGAAGCAGTCAGACAAACGGCTGGCTAATTTTAGCCATGATGTTTTTTAGTGGCCTGTGTTCATGA